>NC_057717.1:10954163-10985055 GCF_004010195.1 Chiloscyllium plagiosum
CACACACATGGAAACAAACATACACATCCTCTCTCTCTCACTCGCACGCCACCCCCCCAACCCAAAATACACACACACACACACACACTCCGCATCTCTCGCACTGTCACACTTATAAATCTGGGGACTTAATTTGCGTTTGCAGATTTATATTTGTGGAAAGATGTATTTCCTTCAAAACAACATTCAATTTGTACGCAGCCAATCATTGTGGCATTTTATAAAGTCCTGTTTGGGAAATAAAACCAGCATGACTCCAGGGTAAAACAAGTCGGACTCCACACAAGACCTTCCATGATTTGTGCAGGGAAGGTCACATCTTAGCAAACATAATAGAATTATTTGAGGAATGATAAAGTTGATATTGGAGAAAGGGCTGTTGATATCATATACATGGACGTTAGTAAGACGTTTGATGAGATAGACTGATGGAAAAGGTAAGGTCGCAAGGCGTCCAGGGTGTACTAGCTAGATGGATTAGAGAACTGGCTGGGCAACAGGAGACAGAGAGTAGTAATAGAATGGAGTTTCTCAAAATGGACAACTGTTCTGTGTGGTATTTCACAGGGATCCCTGCTGGGACCACTGTTTGTTGCGATGTACTTACATGATCTTATGGAAGCTGTGGGTGGTCTGATTAGCAAGTTTGCAGATGACACTATGATTGTAGAGTAGCAGAAAGTTGAGGGGACTGTCAGAAAACACAGCTGAATGTAGATAGATTGGAGAGTTGGGTGGGAAAAAGGCAGATGTGAGGTGATGCATTTTGGAAGATCCAATTCGAGAACGTATTATACAGTAACTGGAAAAAGCCCTGGGGGAAATTGATGTACAGAGAGATCTGGGTGTTCAGGTCCATTGTTCGCTAAAAGTGGCAGGTCGATAGAATTATCAAGAAGGCATACAGCATATTTTCCTTCCTGCATTCTTACAATTTAGGAAGTGGAGAACCACAGACCAGTTAACTCGTCACCCACAGGAGTGAATCTGTTGGAACCTATTGCTTACAAGGGTAGGCAGGCCATATCACAGTTGTATAGTACTTTGGTTCGGCCTCATGCAGAATACTGCAGACAGTTCTGGTTGCCACATTACTGAAATGATCTGGATGCTTTGGAAAGAGGGCAGAGGAGTTTCACCAGAATGTTGCCTAGTATGGAGAGAATGAAATATAAAGAGAGGTTTGATAGATTAGGATTATTTTCATTAGAAAGACGGAGGTTGAGGGAGGACATGATTGAGGTCTACAAAATCATGAGAGATGTAAACAGGGTGGATAGCAAGAAGCTTATTCCCAGAGTGAGGGACTCAGTTACTAGGGGTCATGAACTCAAGATGAAAGGGGAAAAGTTTATTGGAGATATGCTCGACAAGTTCTTTGCGCAGAGGGTGGTGGGTGGCTGGAATGAGTTGCAGCGGAGGTAGTAGAGGAGGGGATGATAGCGTCATTTAATATGAGGAAGCAGAGGGATACAAACCATTAGAAAATAGGCGACAGATTTAGATAGAGGATCTGGATCGACACAGACTTGGAGGGCTGAAGGGCCTGTTCCTTTGCTGTGATTTTCTTTTTTAATTGTAAATACTGGGGAAAAGCGTCTGTTCATACTTGAAAGGAAAATAAAATCAAGATCAAGTGGGTCACAACGAATGTGTGGATATGATAATTTATTGCAGAGAACGAAAGGAGACAAGGAGACGAAACAGTGACATTGCATCTGTCTTCAAAGAGGAAGATCCAGAAAATCTCCCAGAAATACGAAGTCACCACGGGACCTTTGTAACTAAAGACTAAAATAATTCATATACAGTTACGAGATGATATTTGGAAACAGAACTGCGATGAGGATTGATAAGTCTGACAGACCAGATATAATTCAAACTGAAATTTCAGAGAAAACAGCAATATACATATTGATTGCAATTTGGGACCACTGTATTTCTCTGTATTCACTTCGGAAGGTTATAAATGCATTCAAATGATTTACGAAGGGAACAAGTGGGAGTGTGGAAGACCACGGGCCAGTTAGTTGTCATCCACAGTAGGGAATCTGTTGCAACCTATTGTAACGAAGATCTTATTGGACACTGAGAAAGTTATAGCAAATTTCAAGTGAATTGTTCTGCACTTATGAAAGGGAAGTTATAATTTTTTTCTGGAAGATATCTCTTGTATTTGTAAACAATGGCGAATCAGTGCATGTGGTACAGTCAGATATTCAGGACGAGTTTTAATCAGCATACAGTAAGTTAGCAGAAAACATTAAAGCAAAGTATATTGGTAGGAGCATATTCAAACAGGGGAAGGTAAGCATTAGAGAAACTATTGGAGAACATAGGTGGTGGTAGACGGTTGCCTGTGTGACTGAAGACCGGTGTACGCTGGTGTGCCACAGGTTTCAGTGCTGTGTCCCTTTAAAAGCCGTCATTTAAAGGGAATCCGAATACAGACGATGAAGAATCAACTAGACTCAAAGTGTTAGATTGCTCTCTCTTTACGAATGCTGTCTGACTAACTGTGATCTTTAGCAAGTATTGGTTACAGTACAGATTCAGCTTCTGCAGTGATTTGCTCCTACTAGAAGTAAAGACATTCTGCACTAGTAACACAGAGAGTTGGGGAGACTGTACCTGTACAATTTTGATGTCGTGATCTAAGTAAAATACACTGATCACATATACTGAATGGGCATTCTCCAGATTAATCCCTCAGATGGCACAATGGTCTGCTGAGGAGACTTGGTCTGGGAAAAAGGCAGAAATTTGTGTGTGAAACTGGAGACGCTACTTGATTGTTATATGAGAACTTCACGTCTGTTTACTTGGGAAAAGGAGGAGGCAGGTACAGAATTCAAGAAGATGCACAGGGAAGCTCTTATACAGATTGTTGTAAGATGTGAGCAGGGACTGATGTATTGGCTGGTATAAAATTGGACCAATGCCCATGTCCAGATCAGTTACATCTCAGGCTGCTGTTGGAGACAAGGGATGAAAGGCGCTGATGCAAATGTTTAAACATAATCTGGTCACAGGTGAGGTGTCCGAGGACTGGAGAACACCCTTTATTGGAAGGGTTGTAGAGATAGAGGAGGGAACTATACACCAGTGTGTTTCAGATCAGTGTTAAAGAAAATTTTGCACAAAGAAGGTGGTGGTAGAAGGCTGTTTGTGTGACTGGAGTCCGGTGTCCCCTGGTGTACCACAGTGATCAGTTCTGTGTCCCTTATTACTTGTGGTATTCATAAATTGTACAGGTGTGAATGTAGAGGGAGAGTGGGAGTGTGATAAGTAAGTCTGTGTTTGATACAAAGATTGACCGGGTGGTTGGCAGTGAGGAGGAAAGTCTTATGTTACAGTAAGATACAGATGGAATGGTCAGATGGGTGGATCAATGTCAGATGGAATGTAACTCTGATAACTGAGATGATGCACTTTGGAAGAAGGAACTAAATGGGGAATACACAATGAATTGTAGCACACAATAAAGCTCATAGGGAGCTTTTCCACACATTCTTGAATGTGATGCAGGAGAATAAAAGGTAACGTAAGAAATAAATTGAAGCAGTAGGCATAACATTTACTCATCGAGGCATAGATTACAAGATCTATGTAACACTTTGGAGAGGTCAATATGGAATACTGTGTGGAGTTCTTGGAGCCACATTACAGGAAGTATGTGATTATTCTGGAGGGGGTGCAGAGATTCACCTGGATGCTTCCAATGATGGAGCATATCAGCTATGGAGAGAGGCTCGATAGCTCAGGTTGTTTATTTTGAATGAGAGAAGGCTGAGGGGGACGTGATTCAGAAGTATAAGATTACGAGGGACATGGACAGGATAGAAGGACAGCAGCTGTTCCTTTTAGTCAAATGGCCAAGAACAGGGGAGCACACTTTTAAAGGGAAGGATTTGAGGTTTAGAGATGATTCAGGGATTCTTTTTCACCCAGAGGGTCATGTGATCTGGAATGCACTTCCTACGGGGGGAAGTTATCACGGGTCACCTCACAACCATTAAAAGTTATTTGGACAAGCACTTGAAGTGTCATACCATTCATGGCTATGGGACTGATGTATGAAATTTGGAACAAGATAGATCGTGCTGTATTTTTGATCGTACAGAGTCGATGCTTCTGTGATTGTATGGCTGTGGAAGGTCAATCATTGAACAGCTTAAGACAGGAAGTAATGGGTTTTGGAAGAGCACATTAACAAGCGTGAAATGTAAAATCTTCTCAATGTACAATATACCAAGGTTAAATGTTGGAGAAAATAATTGTAGCTTCCTTACAGTCCAAAACCAACGAATGGAGAACAGGAAAATGGCAGACTATGAAGCATCTACTTCAGTCTGCCTTCATGATCGGGTTTTTTTTTTTAAAAATGCTTCCAAACAATTCTAGGTCTCCTGTGAAAGAAAGGAAATACAATCAAATCACTAAATAAGTAGTTTTGCAGAAATTATTTGTTCTGAAATCTGATAAATCCCCATGGAATGATAATCTATATCTCTGATTCCTAAAGGAGTTAGCCATGGGAATAATGAATACTTTGCTTGCCGTCTTCCAAATTCCTGATGATTGAATTGACAGATTTGAGAGCAGCAAATGTAACCCCAATATTTCTAAAGGAAGCAGGGAGACAGCAGGGAATTACAGTCTGCTTAGCACCAAAGAAGCTGTCAGGACTATACAAGAGTCTATTAGAAAGAATGCTTTGTCAGGGAACTTTGAGAATTATGTTAATTTGAAAGTAATGAACATGGATCAAGTCAGTATTAAATTACTAATGGCGAATCATATTTAAGAATCCGACTGCGAAATAAATTATGGCGAAGCAATATATGCAGTGAATTTGGATTTTCAGAAACATTTTTGATGACGTCCCAAGTGTAGTGTTGTGCTAATGCTACTCCTTTAACAAGGTTATGCTGTCCTTGTTTTTCTTTCATAGCAGTCTTAAAAGCAGAGAATCCGAAGAGTCTGGGTTTGACAACTTGGAAATGCTTTCAAGTCTAAAATTAAAAAACGCACAATGAGGAGCAAGCTATGCTAGATTCCATCCCGTGTAATGAGACAGGAATAATTAATGACCTCATAGTTAGGAATCAACTTGGCAGGAATGATCACAGTATGTTTAAATTTAAAATATAGATGGAGATGTGAAGATAAAATTCAATACCAGGGTCCTGTGCTTAAACGAAGGAGACTACAACAGAATAGAGGGAGGACTTGGCAAAGGTCGACTGGAAACAAATACTTTATGGTAAGAGTTGACGAGCAGTGGAGGATTTTCAAAGGATTTTTTCAAAGTCCTAAGCAAAAGTATATTCAGTGAAAAGGAAAGACTGCAAGAAAAGGGGATGTCTGCCGTGGGTGTCTAAGCAAATACGCAAGGTTATCAAATTGAAAGAGATGGAATGCAAAGTGGCCAAGAACAGCAGGAACCTAGAAGATTGGGAAAAGATTAAAGGTCAACAGAAAGCCACGAAAAGAGCTATAAAGAAAAGTAGGATAGAACACGAGATAAAAATAAACTAGCACAGTATATGAAGACAGATAGCAGATGATTCCCTAAATATATAAAATGAAAATGAGTGGCTAACTTAAATGTTGGTCCTTGAGAGGATAAGAAGGAGAATTTAGTTAAAGGATATGGTGAAATGGCTGAGGCATTGAACAGGTATTTTGTATCAGTCTACTTAGTGAACAACACTAATAACATGCCAGTGATCGATGAAGAGATGAAGATTCTAGATTAGAGTGGCGTTGGTAAAGCACAGCAGTTCAGGCAGCATCTGAGGAGCAGAAAAATCAACGTTTCGAGCAAAAGCCTTTCATCAGGAATACCCTGAACTGTTGTGCTTTACCAGCACCACTCTAATCTAGAATCTGGTTTTCAGCATCTGCAGTCCTTGTTTTTACCAAAGTGATGAGGGTAGGTGAGGACTTGTGAACAATCATTATTACAGAGGAGGTAGCGTTGGGCAAGCTAATGTAGCTATGTGTAGACGAATCCCCTGGCCCTGATGGAATGTATCCCATGGTACTAAAAAGATAGCGGGAGAAATAACAAGGGCACTTGTGGTAATTTTAAAAAAATTGCTGAACTCTGGGGCAGTCCCAGCAGATTGAAAAACAGCAAATGGGACGCCATTGTTTTGAAAGGCAGGTAGATAAAAGTTGGGGAATTACAAACCAGTTAAATTAATCTGAGTAGTGGAGAAGATGCCTTGACTGTATTATCAAGGAAGAAATAGCAAGGCATTTTGATAGAAATCGGCCCATTGCACAGATGCAGCGAGGATGCATGAAGGGCAGATCATGCTTAACAAGTCTTTTGGAAATCTACGAAGACATTACGAGCAAGATACACAACGAGGCCGCAGTGGATGTGGTGTATCTAGGTTTCAAAAAGGCTTTGACAGGGTGCCACATAGTAGGCTGCTGCATAAGATAAAGATGGATGGCTTTACGGCTGAAGTATTGGCATGGATAAAAGATTGGTTGACTAACGGGAAGCAAAGAGTGGGTATAAATGAGTGCAATCCTGGCTGGCAATCAGTGCTGAGTGCTGTGCCTCAGGGATCAGTGTTGGGGTTGCAATTATTCACAATTTATATAGACGATGTGGAGTTGGGAGCATGAGTAGTTGGTCAAAGTTTGCAGATGGTACGAAGATGAGCGGCAGAGCAAAGTGTGCAGAGTACTGTGAAACTTTGCAGAGGAAAATAATTACATTGCATGAATGGGTAAAGGTTTGGCAGATGGAATACAATGTTAATAAATATGAAATAATCTATTTTGTTAGGAGTACCAGTAAAAATGATTATTACTTGAAATGTAAAAAGTTGCAGCATGGTGCTGTGCAGAGAGACCTGGGTGTCCTTGTGCATGAATCACAGAATGTTGATCTACAGTTACATCAAGTAATTAGGAAGGTAAATGGTATTTTGTTCTTCATTGCGAAAGGGTTGAATTTAAAAGCAGGGAGGTTATGTTGCAGCTGCACATGGTGCTGGTGAGGTCATACCTGGAATACTGTGAGCAGTTCTGGCCTCCTTACTTGCAAAGCGATGTACTGGCAGTGGAGGTGGTGCAGAGGAGTTTCACTCTGGTGAATCTGGAGTTGAGGGAGTTGTCTTATGAGGCGAGACAGAGTAGATCAGCATTATATTCATTGGAATTTAGAAGAATGAGGGGAGGATCTTATAGAAACATAAAAAATATTATTAAGGGATGACGTAAGAAAAAAGTAGAAAGGATGGTTCCACTGGCAGGTGAAGCTAGGACAAGATGGAATAACTTTAATATTAGAGGGAGCAGATTTAGGATTGAATTGAGAAAGAACATTTTCACCCAGAGCTTTGTAATTCTATGGAATTCCTTGCCCAGTGAAATAGTTGACGCTACTTCAGTAAATGTTTTTCGAGTTGAGATAGATATATTTTGAACAATGAAATAAATTACGAATACGGTGAGAGCGCGTGTAAGTGGATATGAGTCCACGAGTAGATCAGCCTTGATGTTACAGAATGGCTGATCCAGGTTAGAAGGACCAGATGGCCTACTCCTGTTCCTAGTCCTTCTGTTCTTATGAAAGGGGAGTGGCCAGTTCTGCTTTGATTTGTTTGGACTGATTTTTTTTACAGACTGGCTGTTGACTGAAAGCAGGCAGCCAGTTGTGAATCTATCAGGCCAAAGAAGAAGGTCCATGCTGATCCCCCCTCTCTCTGACATCTCTCTTGGAAGAACCTGGGTTTGATTTTTCCTTTCGAATTTTCCATGGGGTGTTTATGGAGATTGTTTCATGTACTTCGAACAACAACTTAGATTATTCAGATACAGATTACTTACAGTGTGGAAACAGGCCCTTTGGCCCAACAAGTCCACACCGACCCCCTAAAGAGCAACCCATCCAGATCCATTTGCCTACATTTAGCCCTTCACCTAACACTACGCGCAATTTAGCGTGGCCAATTCAGCTAACCGGCCCACTGTACCACCCAATGGCTTTCAACCATTTTCAGATTCTCAGTTGAGAAGTGGAGTGCAACTGAAGACCAGAAAGCTTCACCTGGAAGATTAGTTGAGTAGCCAACTTTTAATATTTTTAAATATTTATTTATAAAACTTTAAAATGACAAAAGCTGGGAATAGTCATTTTAGTTCTACTTACTGTGGAACGAGTAGCATGGATACGGCTTCTAGCTGGCTGTCTCTTAGTATTGTCATTCCTAATCATGTCACACAGGAGTTGTGTAGGCTGGATTGAAAGTCAGTTCTTGGTCTTCCCATGTACCCTCTCCTTATGAGGTTTATTTGCTAACATCATTAGGTTAGGATAATCTGTTGGGTCTTCGGATAGGTTGTTATTCTGCATGCTATTCTCTTCTGTTTGTGTTTCATTCCGTAACCTTGAAAATAAATTCTGTTTTACTGAAAACTAAATGGTTTGACCAGCTGCGTAATTCCTGGAATATCCGCCTTACATCTGCCTAAGGCAACAAGCAAAGTTTGAGTCTGCACTACTTCCTTGAAATGATTTGAGGTGGTCTGTCCTGGCCCATAACAGTGTGCAACAGTGAGATCTAATATCCTGGCATGGGTTGAGAATGGGAGAGAGCTGAAAGAAAAAGTGAGTCAGAATAAACAAGTTCCTTTTTTTGGAGTGGAAAGCAATTACGAGCAGGATGATCCCGGAATTGATGTTTGGCATCCATCTATTCAGGAAGCAGATTAAACATCTGCTCGAGAGTACTAAATGTAATCTTTCAAAATCTGCTGATGGCACCAAATTGAGAATTGATTGGGTGAGGCGGATGTAAAGAAGTTCAAGGTAATTGAGACATGTGGAGGGAATGGGCAAATACGTGGCAGATGAACAGCAATGTGAATGGACGTAACATTGAACATTTTTGTTGGAAAAGTATAATATCAGGCTAGCATTTCAAAAGGAATTGATGTGAAAATCTTGACGTGCATAATTTTGTTGACTTCTTCACCGAACTCTGAGGTCAATTCACGGCAGTGAATTCTGAAGCCAGAAGTTAATACTGGGATTGGCATTAGCACGATGCACAGTGTACATAGACCCACCAAGTGGGTATACGTAACATTGAAAAGGATCTGGATCTCCCTGTACACCAGTCACTGAAAGCATTATTGGAGCAATTGAAAGCAGTTAGGAAGGTGAATGGTGCGTTGACATTCATTTCCGGTGAATTTGAGTCCAGGAATAAGGGTATCTTATTACAGCTGTACCGTGCCTTGGTGTCTTGTGCAATATTGTGTGCAGTTTTGGTCTCCTTACCTAATGAAGGACAAACCTGGCACTGAGGGAGAGCAGCGAAGGATGACCAGACGGATCTCTAGGATGACAAACTTGTTGTGGGAGCAGAATTTGGGGTAACTGAGTCTGTATTTCATGTGGTTTAGGAAAATGAGTGGGGATCTCAGTGAGATATATAATATTCTGACAGGGCGAGATATACTGGAAGCAGGAATGATAATTCTCCTGGCTGGGACGTCTAAAACAAGCGGCCACAGAATTAGGTACGGTCAGGGCACTCTGCATTGAGATGAGAATAAATGTCTGCACTCATAGACTGGTGAATCTGGGAATTCTATACCACACAAGCCTGTGGAAGCCATGACACTGAATTTGATTAAGTATTTTCTTGACACTAAAGGGACGAGGTTGCAGCAGGAGTTTGGTGTGGAGATAGAGGATCAACCATCGTTATATTGAAGGGAAAGCAATATTGATGGACTGAAGTTCCTAATTCATGTTGTTCCGATAATTAATCACCTCAAACGATATACAGTATGCAGTGTTTGTGAAAAATAATCGAGGAGATGTTAGACCAAAAACTAGAATGGGGGAGGCTCAATGTGTTGAATGACCTACTCCTTTCCCGATGTTTCTGTGCAGTCTGTGGGAAAAATCTGTAAATGTGTCACAAGCTCTCAGCTGTTAGGAAGGAGGTATCTGCTGGATCAACAGGACTATGTTTCCCATTCCCTTTTCTGATACGGAGAATGGTGCTGGGTGTTCTGTCCAATTTTATCCATTAAGAGCTCGGAACAGTTTGATACAATAGAATGTCTTGCTTGGCATTTTAGAGACCGTTGAAGAGTTTGCCACATGTCTGTCATCTGGAGGCACTTTTAGGCCAGAACAGGAAAACAGGGGAGATTCACTGCCTGAAAGTACATTAGGAAGGCAATTGGTGTTTCCAATCGACATTGGCTTCAAGGTCACCGTTACTGACAGCAGATTTTAGATTTCGTTATCTTATTATTTGATTTTAACTTCCACCAGCTGCCAGAGCATTAGCCTGGTCTGAATTGGTAATCCAGTGACATTTTTACAACAGCACCAACTCCACATGGGGACCTATCGGAAACCACACTGAGCAGATAATTTCTGTGCTGCTTGACAGCTCTGTCAAAAATAACTCACACCATTTTGTCTATCGTGATGGGACTGAGGGGGTGGTAAATGGTCAGATTGTAATTATTCTTCTCTTAAGGGACTGGACATAGTTGAGGAATTTTCCACGTTGCCAGGGAGATGTCAGAGTTGGAACTGGAATGGAGCAGTTTCCCCAGGGACACGGCTTGTTTTGCAGCACAAGTCTTCAGTCCATTTGCAGGAATGGTGTCAGGGGCCATTGCCTTTTTCGTACCTACTGTGTTCAGCTGTTTCTTCGTGTGACGTACAGTGAATCGAATTGGCTGGAGACTGTCATCTGTGATTCTGTGGGCATCATCGAAGGAACATTTCTGGCTGAGGATGGTGCAGACATTGCATACTGTCTTTTACACTGATGTGCAGCAAAGTTCCATTCTTTCGGGGAATGGCGAAGTAATAACCTAGTGGTATTTTAGCTGTTAGTCCAGCGACCCAGGCAATGCTCATGTGACCTGAGTTCGAATACTGCCCCAGCAAATGGTGGAATTCAAATCCAATAAATGTTTGGAATTAAGAGTCTAGTGATGATCATGAAACAGTTGCTGATTGTGTGGGAAATCCATCTTGTTCGCAGATGCCCTTTCGGGAAGGAAACTGCCATTCATTCCTGCTCTGGCATACTTGTACCTCCAGATCCACAACAATGTGTTTGACTCTTAACTACCCTCCTGTCAATAAATGATGACCTACCCAGCGATACACTAATCCCATTGAACATTTTTTAAAAAAAATATTTGTGGAGTTCTCTTCTTTCGTCAGTTGTTTCATAGTTCAACTCCATTTCTAACTGGCTGAGGCAGCACTGCAGATCTTCGATCTGATCTGTTTGCTTTGTAATCATTTCGTTCTCTCGATCAGATGTTAGTCCTGCTGTTTGCAATGTAAGTGGGTAGTCAAGTGTGGTAGCTTTAAATGGGTTGTCATCAGTTTTAGGTACACACAGCTCTGACCCTGGTATGTTCACCTACACTCGTGACTTAAACATCATTCAGCTTAATGGGAATAATGGACTGAGGAATTATCCTCGGCAAAAAGTTCCAGATTGTGACTCAGTACAATTCTCCTTCTGTCCAACTTTGTTCTACACTATTACATGAATTCCTGGGTTTGAGCTGCAGTTTCTGCAATGCAATTCTGCTGTCTGTCGCCCAATTCATACCGAGACCCATTGACCCGTACCCTGTGAGCTACTCTGGTTTCTGATGTGGTAGCACTTCCATTTTCATATTCTCATTCCTCTGAGCGTTTGTTTATTGTGTCACATCTCTTACTTGTCATGTTTTTCAAAACTCCAAAACATTTTCCGTGAGGTAGCACCATGGCTCAAGGTTTAGTGCTGCTGCCTCACAGTGCTAGGGACACAGGTTCGATTCCATCCTCCAGCGACCGTCTTTGTGGAACTTGTGCATTCTCCCTGTGGGATTCTTCTGAGTGCTTTGGTTCCCTCCCACAAACTAAAAATTTCCAGGTTAGGTGCATAAATCAGGGGTAAATATAGGATAAGAAAATGGGTGTGCTTGGTTTACTCTTCAGAGGATCGGTGCGGACTTGTTGGGCTGAAGGGCCTGTTTCCACACTGTAGCGATTCTAATTCTAACATTCATCTGAACGTTTTCCCCTTGCAGTTATGCCATTTTTGGTGTTTAAATTGAATGTGCTTCACTCTGTTCTCTCCATGGCTTCTAATATGAACTCTGCAGTGTCAATGATTCCAGTCTTATGTAGTTTCAGAACCAAGATATTTGTGATCTTTTGTTATTTTTCACTTCCCAGTGTACGGCAATCCAAGTGGGTCAGGACATTTGAGCAGCTTTGACATATACCTTTGAACATGTTCAAAACCAGAAATTTCTGGAGAAACTTAACAGATCTGTCAGCATCTGTGGAGACAGAGAAATAGAAATAGTGTTTCATGTCCAGCGTGGCCCTTGTTCAGAATTGAAAAGGGCTGCTTAATGCCTCGGCAAAAGTGGACGAGGGATGATAGGAAACAGAGCATGAGGGGACGCAATGGCACAGAGGGATGGGCTTTTAAATGTGATGAAAGATAAACAGATATAAAATTGGTGTAAGTTAAAGTGTGGATGGCAGAAATTGGTTGTCTCTATTGAGTGCAGGACAAAAAAAAGACACAGACGAGATTATTGGGAGGCCAGGAAGTAGAATATATGAAAAATGGACAAGAGCCATAATGGAATCAGGCTGTGAATTTGGAATTGTGTATTAATTCTTGCAGGCTGTGACACATCAAAGTGTAAAGTTAGGTGTTACTCGAGCTTGGGTAGTGTTTCACTGGAACATTGCAGCAGCTCAGGATCGAAATGTTAGGATGAGCGCAAGGTCGGTTATTGAAATGAGAAGCAATGAGAGGCTCCGGGTTATTCCTACAGACAGAGTGAAAGTGGTCCTCGAACCAGTCTCTGTTTGGTTTCCCCAGTGTAAAGGAGACAGCATTGTGAGCAGCAATGACAGGAGACCGGATTGAAAGAGTAAAAGTGAAATACTACTTCACCAGGAAGGTATGTTTGGAGTCTTGGACAGTGAGAAGGGAAAGGTGAATGGGCAAGTGTTGCAGCTTCTGTAATTGCATGGGAAGGTGTCATCGGGGAGTTGGGAAGTTTTCGGGATGATGGAAACTGTCACAGAAGAAATGGTCCCTATGAAATGCTGTCAGTGGTCGTGAGGGAAAGATATATTTGATGGTGCTGTCCCATTGGAGATGGTGGAAGTGGCGGAAGATGATTCTGTGGATGTGGATTCTAGTACAGTAGAAGTGAGGACGAGGGGAGATCTATCATTGTTCTGGGAAGGAGGGGACGGAGTGAGGGCAGATGCGTGGGAGATGGAATAGTCACAGCTGAAGGCCCTGTCCACTGGAATTAGTGGATTTCTGATTTGAAGGAAAAGGATGTCACGTCACAAGCAGTTCACTGGAATGTGGTGTCATCAAACAGAAACAACAGAGACGGAGAAACTGGGAGAATGGAGTCAGCCTCCGCTGATCATGTGTACAGCTACATGCAGAAGTCCTCCCTGAATGATTGAAAAGAACCAGACATCTAAATTGAGGCTTTCTGTCTCACATCTAATCTGAAGCGGGATGTGGAAATAGACCCAGAGGAAGGTCAGTGGTTATACCTGGGCAGACATTCAAGCAGATATCTAATAACGCTCAGAAATTGTTGTTTCTGTTCAAAAAGAAGGACTCAATTAGAAGTTGTACCACCCATGGTTGACAAGGATACTATGATGAGCATTAGTGTAGGGCCAGATTTAGGATGTTTATTTCAGGGATCATAAGCAGATGCTGGGCATGACTTTCAGCTGTGCTTCCTGAATTCCTCCCAGAAACCTCTGCCATTGCTGTTCCATCCTCTTCCCTGCTCCTCTTCACTTCCTGGTTCCAGGTTCTCCATCTCAAATTATAGAGCACATTCTCTCACATTATGGTCCCTCCCCACTTCACCTGAAGTTCTTTCATCCAGTCTACCTTCCCAGCACTAGCATCAAACTGCGTTTTGTGCTGCTACCTTGCCTCTGGTCTCAGTGTGGCTCGGCCTCTTCATTCATGCTGGTTTAGACCTCCCACTCACATCTCACTCTGGAAAGTTTCATTCTTGGAGGAAACCGTATTGAAAACACCATTCTCCCTTTGCACTGAATTCACATTGTGATCCCATATCCAAAAAGTGCACCCAGCCTTCATCTCACTCTGCTAAAGGTACATGTTGACCCCATGGTATAAGAATTCTTTTTTTTTAACACAGAACTGGCCAAAGATACGTTTTCCCTGTAGAGATCATCACCCCCTTTAGACAAAGGAATTTGTTTCCTTGACGTCTTATTAGCACTAGTAAGAATTGCAAGCTGCCTTAGTATTGTAACATGGAGAAAAACAAATCACATTATGAAGTTTGGGCTAAGTGTTGTTTACATGTCATTTTTAATACTGTTACAAATTTGCAGTGCTTATCTTTAAATGCTTGCTCTTGAATCTAGAATCAGATGGAGTGTTGAGGGGTGACATTCTAGAAGTTTTAATATCATGGGAGGCATGGATAGTGTGAATAGCCAAGGTCTGTTTGAGAGGATAGGAGAGTCCAAACATAGATGATGTAGCTTTAAGGTTAAAAGGAGGAAATTTAAAAGGGATAAATGGACAACGTTCACACAGAGGCGAATTTGCTTACGGGATGAGCTGCCGGAGGAAGAAGCAAGTACAGCTACAACATTTCAAAGACATTTGGACAAACATATGAATGGGAAACGTTCATAAGCATATGGGCCAAATGCAAGCAGATGAGACTAGTTTAGTTTGCAAAACCTGGTCAGCATGGACAAGTTGGACCAAATGATCTGTTTGTGCGCGATATGACTGTATGAATCAAGAAAGCAAGGAAAAGGGGAAGAAAAGATGCGATGTAAGAAAACTAGCAAGAAATATAAAAGCAAGCAGCGCAAGATTTTCTGTGTATATAAAGCAAGTTCAAGATGAATGTATACCCTTTGGTAGAAATGAAGTTAGGAAAATATATTGAGGACGTTTGGAGGGTATGCCTAGAGGGAACAGACAGATAATTTACACCAGAATTTTATGTCATTCCTCACATTAGAAGGCACTGTAAGTATTTCAATGATATAATCAAAATAGCAATAGGAGGAAAGTTCTTGAACTACCTCTAACAAAAGGGACAAGGCTTTTTAATAAACAGATAAGAGGAAGGGTACGCAGGTCAGCAGTAATTCACAGTTGGTTTTAAAAGCGGCGGTTACAGAGTGACGGGTGTTACTGTGAGAATTATTTCATAACTCTTTGGATTGCAGGAATGTTCCAGTGAAACTGGAGACCCTTCAATGTAACGCCTGTTTTCAATAAAACAGCGAGACTGAAAGCAGTAACCATTTAACCTCAAAATCATTGTAGGGAATCTGCTAGATTCTATTATTAAGGAAGGAATTGCAGGGCATTTAGAAAAGCTTCACGCAAAGTCAACATGGTTGTGTGAAAGGCGATCTACATTTTGCCTGTTAAATCACGCAAAGTTTTTTTCTGGAGATCCCTGAGAATGTACCAAGCGGACATGATCAAGGGGATCTGGTAGACACGAGGCTTTCTCGAGATTTTTCATAAGGTTTCACGAAGTAAAACTTGTTACACAAGACAGAAGCTCATAATTTGACATCTAGTATATTAGCATGGGATGACGGTTGGTTAACACATAGAAATCGGACTGTCAAGGTTAATGGATCTTCCTGATGAAATATATCTGCTGGAGTATCACAAATATCAGTCCAATGCAAGATTTAATTGCAATCTATACTGAAAGCCGGAGCTGAGTGCAAAATATATCCGAGTTTGAGGATGACACTGAGAACCAAAAGGCAGGCTGTTACTTAATGGAGAGGACACCCACAAAAGGAACAGTGCAAAGGGATGGGATTGTTTTTGTGTCTGAAACATAATGTCAGCATGCCGATGCAGCAAGTAACTAGGTTGGTTCATGAGGTGGGTTCCTGGAAGGAAAGGGTTGAATTATTGAGTACATCTAAAATGGTGAGGCGTTTATTCATTGTAGTTGAAATGAACGTGGATGATATTACTGAAATGGACAAGATGCAGAGGGGGCTTGACAAGGTAACTTTCGAGAATGTGGATCAATTCCAGGGCAGAGAGTCGAACTCAGGGTTGTAGATACAGAATAAGGGACGTCGATTTCAAACTGAGATGCAAAGAAACGTCTTTGAATGCAGGTGCAGGGCTGTATTCACAGCGAATCTGGATCTGTAACATGACCCACATCTGGAGCAGAAGTTACAGAGATGGGAAGCCTGAAAAGAGGGATTGGGGTGCGGGTCAATTCCTGGCTAGCCTGGATTTTCCAATTACATTTCCCAAACTACACCTAACCATCGGGGTGGCCTCGATCTGCCCCTGTATAGCAGATCCGAAGGGCTGAATGGAACATCAGAACATAAGGCTGAGGGACACGAGTGGGACATTCGGCCCTTTGACACGACTCCACCAGTTGATAAGGTCGTGGCTCATCTCATTGTGGTCCCAGCTGCACTTTTCTCTCCAAGCACCATTATCCCTGATTCAACTTTCTATGGAAAATCAGATGAAGCCAGCCTCGATACAATGTATAGCTTCAGCCATCCCATACTTCTGGGAAGGAGAATTCCTATGTGAATAAATTCCCACTTTGTGAATTTCTCCACACTCCGGTTCTGACTGGGGTTGGAGGTTGTCACTGTTTCCTTTTCTAGTCCCACTCCTTCACTACTCACATCACATTTTAAATGTGACCAGGTTGGTGATATGGCCGATGATAAAATTCTTAGACTGGGTCTGGTTCAGTGATAAGAACAAGTCAAGCAGATTTCTTGAGTCAGACACAAGTAACTAATATAACTAACGGAGGAGCATGGTGGATCTGTGTTTCGCGCTGCTGCCTCACATCACCGAGGAGCTGGGTTCAATTCCAACCTCGGGGGCCCTGTATGTGGAGTTTGAAAATTCTCCCTGTGTCTGTGTGGGTTTCCTCCCAGTGTTCCAGTTTCCTTCCACAGTCCAAAAATGTGCAGCCCAGAGTGGATTGGCCATGCTAATTTGCCCATAGTGCCCAGGGATGTGCATGTTAGGGGAGTTAGTCATGCGAAATGCAGGGTACATGGATAGGATGAGGAGGAAGTCTAGTTGGGATGCTGTTCGCTGGGTCAGTGTGGATTTGATGGGCAGAATGTTTCAGTAAGATCACCTCTCTTTCTATGAGTAACCATAATATAAGGCCTTCATCCCTGGAATACGTGAAGTGAAACATCTATGAACTGCTTCCAATGTAATTATATCCAATCTCAGGGAAGTAGACAAAAAATAGCCTCACACCCCAGGTGAGGCTATTTTTTTTTCTCAGTGCTATGAATTTTTGGAACTCTCTTCCCCGCAGACCATTGGAGGCAGGGATATTGAATATTTTTGAGGCATAGACAAAAGATTCATAAGTAACAATGTAGTCAAGGATTATCAGGGAATGGGCTGGAATGTGCAGCATGGGGAAATGTTGACAATGGTACAAAATGACACTGCTTCAGAACATCTGGCAAAAGAAATGGTAATCTAGAAAACATTTTAAAACGCTAACAGTGATAGAACAGACTTCCAAAGGACCATAGGCTGCTCTGTCATTAGAGAGAGACCACTTGTGGTCGTTTAAGCTGAGGTTCACCACACCTCGGGTGATGGATTAAGGGTGAGACAGCGTCCCCATCCTGGTAACCTCTGTCAGTGTGGTGAATTGAACCGGCGCTGTTGGCCTCCATCTTCATCGCAAACCAGCCGTCCAGCCAACTGAGTGGGAGACAGTGTAACTGTTACAGACAGAAACAGTCACAGGCAAAGGGTAAGAGAAACTTTCATAACAAGGAAAAAGGTACAATTCAGATAACGGTCAAAATAACGACTGAGGGTAAAAACGTTCTCTGCTAGAAATTGTATTTTTTGATGAGACAAGTATTTCAAAGACGTCTTTGGCTGAATACCATAAGGTGAGACAAATGAAATAACCAGAATTACTAATTGTGATTGGATATCGATAACCATAAAATGAGTGTAGACTTTTGATTAGTCTGTGTAAAATGTGCTTACCATTACATAGATGGAGAAAGCTGATGGAATATATTGTTGGGAGAGTGCGTCCCCTTGGGGAATGCCCTCGAGCAGGCGCTTGAAGAAAACCGGGGTAAAAGTGCCTGAGTGTTGTCTGCTCAGTGACAGGAACCCAGGGAGATGAATGACTGAAAGTTCATGTAACATGGAACTGAGAAAATCATCAGATCAGTCACAAACTTCTTAAATGCTAGAATACGTTTGAAGGGCTGAATGGCCTCATGGTGGATTTGAATTGCATGCGATTTGAAAACTGTACAACTTTGTGTCTTTCTCTACTGTGTTACATCCTGGGACATTGACATTTTTCTGAAAATGGGAATTATTTAGAACACTGACTTGAACATTCCAAAATCAGCATTCTTCAGAATATTCTATCAACTCATGGGAGTATTGCAAGGGCGAGAGAGAGAGAGAAGGCTTTGCATGCAGTAATGAGAGTTGTGGACCATGAATCGTGTTCGGGTGTCGGTGCTAAAACCAATATACAGTAAGTGTGTGGGAGCAGGGAGAATACGGTGCCCTTATCCTGACAGAGTGGGGAAAGTTATTGAAGCTTGTCCTGTGTTGCTGAACATTTCTTCAGACTGCAGATACTGCACTGAGCTGGTTGGTGAGCTCAGGCCATGCTTGGTGGGTCTTGTGGCGTGGCTCCCTCTGGGAAGAAAATGGTCCCCCTCTGCACTAGCACTTCCACCAGGACCTCCATGCCCCTGTCAACAAACTGTGGTGTAATTGACCCATATCTGCCATGGAGAGAAAGTGAGGTCTGCAGATGCTGGAGATCAGAGCTGGAAATGTGTTGCTGGAAAAGCGCAGCAGGTCAGGCAGCATCCAGGGAACAGGAGAATCGACGTTTCGGGCATAAGCCCTTCTTCAGGAATGAGGAAAGTTTGTCCAGCAGGCTAAGATAAAAGGTAGGGAGGAGGGACTTGGGGGAGGGGCGTCGGAAATGTGATAGGTGCCATGATCAGGGTAAACTGTGCAGGATAGCTCCACACGGAGAGAGCTCAATCGTGAGCCCATTAGCTTTTAAAGATGGCACCAGTGCCAGGGATCACGGACTGTCGGGGCATCCGGGTGGTGGTGAGGAACTCCAGCCATGATAGGTGGGATCGGGCTGACATTGAATGACAGGGACACCATGGGGTGGCTGGATAGTTAATGAGGTGAGTTCGATATGATAGTACCAGGAAACTAGCTCAGCCTCTTGCAGACAACCCATCTGTCACACTTAGTGAAAATCACACAAAGATAAATTATTGTTATATTCAGCCCAATGAGTCATAGACTCTGCTGTGCCCACTTTCAGTTACAGAGCTGCAGAACAAATGCTCATTCAAAACTGTCCATCATCTGAACTCACACCAATATCCGGTTCACCCATCAATTCTGGGAATACTGGCTCATGTTGCAGGGTACTGTCGAAATAATTTCATATCAGCATGCTGAAACGTGTGATCCTCAATGAAATATTCTCTCAATCTCCCTCTCTCTTTTTCCCAAAATTCTTTTCTTTGTTGTTATTTAGCCCACTAGTGTGGGCTGCATATCACCCCATGCTGGACAGACCGTTTCATCTGGGTTACTGAATCAATGCCCCGGTGTGTCTGTGCTGGTCTCCATGTTGGACAGATAGCCAGTGGCCTGGTGAGACTTACACAGTATTCCATCCTGGAGAGATTGCTGAGTTGTACTGGGCCTCATCTGCATAGTGCTCCATCCTGGAAGATTGCTGAGCTGTCCTGAGCCTGGTCTGCACAGTGCCCCATCTTAGACAAATTGCTCGGTTGTCCTGAGCCGGGTCTGTACAATGGTCCATCCTGGACAGATTTCTGTGTTGAACTGAGCCTGGTCTGCACAGTGCGCCGTGCTGAGCAGGTATCTCATCTAGGTCTATATGTGTCTGGGCTGGATCTGTGAAGTGGATTGAGTATCCGGTATAATTCCTTAACGAGCTATCACTCCTCCAGCTCGGCGCATTCCGCTGTTCAACCCCGTATTTCTGCAACATGTTGTCCATTAAGTAATTAACCAATTAAAACATGATTATCTGTCCACATGAGCAGACGAACCTGAAAATATATGATGAAGGTCGTGTCAACCCACGGCACGGTGGCACATTGGTTATCACTACTGCCTCACAGTGCCTGAGATCCGAGCTCCATTTCCGCCTCAGGCGACTGTGTGTGGAGTTTGCACGTTCTCCCCGTGTCTGCTTGAGTTTCCTCCGGGTGCTCCGGTTTCCTCCCACAGTGCAAAGATGTGCAGGTCAGGTGAATTGGCCATGCTAAATTGCCCGTAGTGTTAGGTAAGGGGTAAATGTAGGGGCATGGGTGGGTTGCGCTTCGGCGCGTCGGTGGGGACTTGTTAGGCCGAAGGGCCTGTTTCCACGCTGTAATGTAATCTTATCAAAACCCGAAAGTTTTCTTACTTTAAAGGTAAGTATGAGGTGCTCTGTTTTAGATGCAATTCGCTTGGTCAAAATATTCGACATAAAGCAAAATACAATATATTCAAACACCGTCGAGAAAATACAACAAAAACAAGAGCAACTTGTAATAACTTAATTCTATTGGAAAACATAACAGAATAATAGACTATTTAACTACTGTACAGTAACTACTCCAAAATGGCAACATCCTATAAACACCCGCGTTTCACAAAACAAATTCAGGAAACAGATTGTCTCACATGCAGTTCTCCAATCCAGGAGGAAAGAACATCAAAAGACAATTCTGAGAGAAATCTCAGAGAGAGATGGCAGCAGCCGGGAGAGATTTCCTCTCTTCCAACCCTGCTGAGACCATACCAATAACTGGCAAAATGTAAAACTAAGATTCCTGCTTCTATGAGAGCTTGGCTATCACTCCACAGGACCAGGCTGCAGCTTCAAGGACCACAAGGAATGAAGTGTATCTACTTCGTTTATGGCACTGCAGGAGCCTCGCAAAAATGCCTAACCCCACCAAAACCGTTAAGTGATGGTAAGATAAATGTCAAAGTTAAACATAAATAAATAAAACGAAAGCATGCAGTAGGCCTGGTGATCAGTCATCGACAGTCTCGGGAACCCAGCAATTCCTACCCTGCCAAAACACAGTAGAATCATCGAGCTTGTGAAAAGAAAGCATCATCTCTCTCCGTCACCTCGAACTTTAGAATTGGAGATGTGCCATTCACCCAATAGTCAGCGATGTCAATACCCCACCCAGACTAAACATTATTGTGATCTATACAGGATGCAGTGAAATGGGTTAACTGGAGCTGTTTGTTCAGTGACTATGATTGATATCAGTCTCCATGGACCCTAACTGTGTCACTGGAGAGTTTCCCTCTTCCGTAATTAAGGGGCATCTTTGACCCTGTTGCCCCGTAGTATCGGGGGCAGCGTGATCCTCAACCCGATAGGGATAGCAGCTCCAGAGAGAGGGAGAGGACGTGAATCAGAACAATAGACTGAAATGTTCCAGCAATGGATCCGAATCTGAGAATATTACTATCGAAAGTTACTACAATGAACAGGAGTCTATCTTTGGGTCTTTACTGGCTTTCTCAGGATTGGCCATGGTTACAGTTGCGGATCGAAGCCGTACTGAGGATTATTCAAGCTTGTTACTATCCCATACTCGTTATTATTGGTGTTCCTGGTAAGTCTATCCCTGTCAATTCTATAAACTATGGTGAAAATCATTGATAATTCTGTTATTTATATTTTGCAAAGACGTCGAGTATTTTATTCAGTTTCATTCACAAAGTCCATTTCCTTTAAATTAATTTCAGACCCTTCACTCATAAACATCTCAGAAGGAACATGACTGTTCACAACCTCAACCTGACCTTTGCCCTGAACTGTTTTATGTCTCGATATTCTTTCTGTCATCGAATCTGCCCACACCCAACTCGATAATATCTCTAGTCTCGACCTCTGCCTCAATGCTGTTGCTGAATTAAACATCATCTATCCCTTTTAGATTAGATTACTTACAGTGTGGAAATAGGCCCTTCGGCCCAACAAGTCCACACCACCCCGCCGAAGCGCAACCCACCCATACATTTACCCCTTACCTAACACTACAGGCAATTTAGCATGGCCAATTCACCTAACCTTCACGGAGCACCCGGAGGAACCCCACGCAGACACGGGGAGAACGTGCAAACTCCACACAGTCAGTCGCCTGAGGCGGGAATGGAACCCGGGTCTCTGGCGCTGTGAGGAAGCAGTGCTGACCACTGTTCCACCGTGTCGTCCTTTGTTAACTTCAGAATTTATGGCTCCCGTTGTATTCTGACCCCGCTACCCGTGACAAATATTTTGACCACAAACTTGTTACCGTCACTACAGGTAATTCACAACAGGTACTCTGTATGAGAGTCATAATGTCACTGCACGTGTAATTCAGAGGCAAAGGTGATGACTCTAAAGGCTTTGTTTGAAATCCTACCATAACCGATGACTGAACTTAAAGTCGAATGACAAAACTTGGAATGAAATTTCACTGATGGAAAAAATAAACAATCAGGTTTTCTTTTAATATTTCATTGATAGCCTTTGGTAAAGAAGCTTAATATTATGTCCTGGTCTGGACTAAGGGCGACTTCAGTTCCACAATAAAATAGTTGGCTCCATGTTGTCTTGACAAATGGCCTCACAGTCAAGGGCAATTTGGATGGGCAACACATGCTGCCCATTGCCAGAGATGCTGACCTACCATGAAACAACAACATTAAAGGTGAAATAAACCAAGGAACTGTGGATAATGGAGATCTGAAATAAAATTATCCAGTGTCCAGAGAGAGAGAGAGAGAGAAAGGAAAAGAAAACAAAAGGATTGCTGATGATGGTCTGGAAGGAAAATTGAATGACAAGCTATTCAAACATTCCTGTCTTTCCCATATTCCCGAATATCACGTACATTTAGGAATGTTCCTGATTAAAGTGAGTTATGTTCACTCTGTCTCTCTTCTCTGAATGTGATGATCTATTCCATTGGCAATACTGGTGCTGCCCTTACAGTTGCTGAGATACAGAAGAAGGAAATGTTACAGAGTCAGTTGCTTCTTTGGAGAGAGGAACTGTTACTGTGGGACTTCACAGAGATGCAACGGCTTTCTCAACCAGGAATAGAAACTAAGGAGAGGGAGGTATTTTCAACACTGAATGGGTGCACCATGTGTGTGGGGCATTGACTTGCTGCTGTCATTAGAAAGTCAGTGGAGTTTCTATGGATGGTGTTCTCAGGTTTGTTTTGTCAGCTGCTGAGTTCATTCAGGGAGACCCGAGGGTCTGGTGACCGCACTCTGGACAATGCATTTAAAGCGTGTCTGGGTCCATGGTAAACAAATGGAGCGAAGGCTACACAGAAGGGAAGCTCTGGAAACAAGGAGGAGCAAAGCACTGCACGTTCCTTCCTGGGATTTCCAGGAACATTTGTCTAAGCTGGAACCATTCAGGTGTAATGTGTGAAACCAGCTTGTTTCAAAAATGAGGTGCTCACTGAGCTGTGTCCCTCCTTCAGTATAACCTGTAGCCTCACACCAGGGAAAGGACTGTGCTTTCTTTCACCATGAATTTACCTGTTTTAATTCTGGAACTTTCCAGGCAGGAGTGGGTAAGGTATTCACCATCTCTGAAGTGTTGTCCTCCTATGTATCACGAGCTGACACAAACCACCCGCCTGCTGAGAGGAATGCATTGGTTCCATCTCCACAGGAGAAGGTACAGAAACCAACTTCCAGATATACTAGAGAGAAGTGGGACTGGTGAAAATGAGGAAATGCAGGAACTTAGAATTAATGCAGGTTATTCTTTTGGAAATCTAATTGAACTGAAGTTTCATAAGTTGCTGCATCTGATGAGTTACATCCCAGAGTATTGAGGAGATGAAAACAGAGCTAGTGAAAAAAAATATATTATTCTTCAAAGCTGGTTAGATTCTGGAAAGGATCCTGCTGACTGAAAAGCAGCTATTGGAAACATAAATATTTAAAACAGGACGAAGAGTGAAAACATAAAACTAAATAGCTTGATGTCAGCTGTGAGAAAAAAAAAATCATTGGAACCTTTTATAAGGAACGTGACAACTAGACACTTGGAAAATAATGATATGATTTGGTAAAATCGGCCTAGATTCAGGAAAGGGAAATGGTCGTCGATAAACCTTTTTGTGGAGATTGTGCATTGTGCCTTCGACAATTGAGAACCAGTGGGAGTGGACTATTTGAGTTTTTAGAAGACGCTTGACCTGATTGAATACAGGTGAGTGGGGCATGTGAGAGTCCATGGGAATGTAGGGGTGGAATATATACCATATGGATTAAACATTGGTAATGTCGATACGAGAAGAATGCTGTTTGTTTCTCTGGACTGAAGGATTGATGGGTGGCAGCAGGATCAGTGTTTGGGCAATAGCTGTTCACACGGTATAAAAATGTTTCAGATGTGAACAACAAATATCATCATGTATACTTATATTTATTAAATGGTGAGAGATTGGGAAGAGCTAATGTTGAAAAGGACCTGGATGTCCTTGGTCATAATTCGCAAGCAGAATTCTTATGGGGCAGGAGGTAAGTGATATGTGGCTCTTCATGCAAAATGATTGAAGCACCAGAGTTAGAACCTATTTTCCATTGGTCGTGTTTTGTTGAGAGAGTATTTGTTTGGTTTGCTTCATAGATAATGATCTCTTTGTCACGGAGACAGCACAAAGGGGTTTTACCAGACTAAACCCTGGTATGATGTTACCACGCGGAGTGAGTGCAGTGACTATGTGTGTAATGTGTAGGGCTCTGAGAAAATAAGAAGCTGAACTTGATGATCTTGGACTGACATTCATTATGTCCCAAACAGCTGAATAGTGTGAAAATTCCATACTTTCCATTGGATGATTGATTCCCGATAGTTTACATGCATCTGCAGAACCCCAATTTCGATTGACAGAGAGCTACAGGCTCTGAATGAACTCGGGACACTTGAATGCACAGTTAGTGTTTGACACTGCATTGAATGTCACTTTCTACACAATCCTGTCAGCAGCAACGATAACTTCATTTTGAAAGAGTTAGTCATTCCACACCAGCTTCTGACCTCCATGGAGACCATGGTTCTGCCTTCTTAGAGATTGAAAACAATTATTTGGAAAATACTTTAAAAAGGTTGGCTTCATTTCGAATGCCAGAAAACCATGTTGAAGTAATACTTATGTACTTTCAGTAATTATGTCACGTGGATCAATTTGGAGCAGTATATCTGTGCTGCCCCTGCTCCTTTTGTTTGCAGCGTTAAAACATATCTGACCCTTTCCTGTTCCTGTGTTAGTGGCTTGAGAAGCTGAATGACCTTTTCCTGTTCCTTTTTAATGACACCGAGAGTGAAATTTTCTCTTACTGATCCTGTGTAAGTGGGTATGGGAGTGAGCAGATCCCTTATCTTCCTGTTTTATAGGCAGGAGGGACTGGATGGGCTATCCGCCTTTTTGCTCAGTAGTTTTGATGGGCTGAATGGCTTCCTCATAGTCTTGTGAAACCAGAGTGAAGTGCTCAATGTCCTCCTCGTTTTACTGTAGAAATGTACAGTGCTGTAACATGAATGTTACCCAGATTTTAACAGCACAATCTTGAATGTTGTCCAGGTCTAGTTGAACATGGACACAGACTGCTTCAAGAGCTGAAGAGGGACAACTTGTTTTAAACATTATGTAAACTTCAGTGAATATCCCCACTTCTGCTAAGTTTTGACTCAATGGGCTGAAAGGCCTCCTTCCAAACTGCAGGATTCCCCGCAGACAAACAGAAGATGCCTGGGCTGAGGGAGCTATCTTGAGGATCTCCTGTAGAGATGCCCCATGGCCGAGATGATAGATGCCGACCAATGGTAATCATCTTCCCTTGTGCCGTGAATGGCTCCAAACAGTGGCGAGGTCACAATCGATTCTCATTAAGTGTGATTTTCCTCAGGCTCCTTGATCTCATCCTCAGTCAAATACTGCCTTGTGAATCTGGGTCTACCAACAAATGGAGCACAAGTTGCAGAGAGGGAAGCTCTGTAAAGAGAAATGACGGACCTCTTTCATATCCAGCCTGGGTTTTCCAATTACATTTTCCAAATCTCCCAAACCGTGTGTGACAGTCATGAGGGAGTGAATGTTCTCCTCTGTTTCTGTGCACCAGGTGATAGCAGTAAGTGGCCTCCAACTGCTCAGATGCAGCAGGTTTGAGGGTCTGAATGGAACACAGAAACAGGGGGCTGACGAGTTGGAGTGGGTGCTGAGATACTTTGAGTCTTCTTCACCAGACACTAAGATTGTGGCTGATCAGATTTGGTTTCAGCCCCACTTTCTTGTCTGTATCCCATTAGCCATGACGCAGTCTCTGTGAAATCTTTAACTAACTCAGCTGTGAATACTTGCAATCAGAGAGGCACCACAAACTTCTGCGGAAGAGAATTCCCATTCAAAAGACCTTTTAGCATTTTTCCTCATCCCTGTGATACAATAGGAGAGTCATACAGCATGGAAACACATCCTTTTGTCCAAATTCTCCATGCCGATCAGGCATCCTAACCTGACATAAATCCAATGCCAGCATTTGGTCCATAACCCTCTGAACCATTTCTATTATATATCTATCCAGATATATGGTAACTATGTAATTGTACCCGCCAGTGCACCAGTTTCTGCATGAAAACGTTTCCCCTCAGGTTCCGTCTAAATCTTTCTCCTGTCATCTTCAACCTATGCTGTCTAGTTCTGGAAGTCCCTACACTGGGAAAGGTAGGTCTTGAGACTATTCATGGCCCTCAGGATTTTATAAGCCTCTGTCATGTCACTATTGAGACTCCAACAGTCCAGGGGGAAAGGCCTCAACCTGTTCATCCTCTCCTGCAGCTCAATTCCTCAGGTTCCACAATATCCTTGTAATTTTTTTCTGCACTCTCTCAAACTTAGCAACATCCATCCTTTAGCAGTGCCAACTGAATTGTACGCAGTATTCTTAACATGACCTCATCAACGTCCTGTAGAAGCGTAATATGCTACCCCATCTCCTATACTCATGGGATTTTCACCAGAACGAAGGATCCGGTACCCAGCATGAGCAAAACTAATGTAGTGTACAAAATACCATGCAAGGACTGCACAAAACACTATATAGGACAAACAGGAAGACAGCTAACGATACGCATCCATGAACATCAACTAGCCACAAAACGCCACGACCAATTATCCTTAATAGCCACACACGCAGACGACAAGCAACATGAATTCGACTGGGACAACACTACCATTATAGGGCAAGCCAAACAAAGAACAGCCAGGGAATTCCTAGAAGCATGGCACTCATCCACAAACTCCATCAACAAACACATCGACCTAGACCCAATATACCGGCCACTACAGTGGACAGCTGAAACTGACAACTGGAAGCGGCAGGGACAGGCCACTATAAATGCCGGAGGAAACACCACAGAAGCGCTTCACAGGATGCTCCTAAGCACTGAGGATGTCACCTCTACAGGGGACGAAACGTTTGCAACAAAAATTTCCAGCTCGGCGAACAGAACCACAACTCACAAATGTTTGCATTAAATTCTATCTGCCAGTCCTAGGCCCTTTGTTTGTCAAGGGTGCTGTTGTACTCTGAAATAATCATCACTGTCCACTGGCGCACTTTTGTTTTGATGTTACCTGTAAACGTACTAACCATGCCTCCGATAATCACATACAAGTTGTTTAAATACATGATAAAAAGCACTGAGCTCAGCACTGATTCTTTCAGCACACCCCGGCCCAGAGGCCTACTGTCTGGAAAACAACGCATTACCTTCAATCCAATTTTGTATACAATTGGTTAGCCTTTCCTGAATTCCATATGACCTAACCTTAGTATTCTGTCTACGATGAGGAATCTTATTAAATGCCTTGCAGAAGTCTGTGCAATGCATACCACAGTGCCTTCCTCAATCTTCTTCGTCACTTTTTCAAAATACCAATCACATTAATGAGACATGATTTCCATCGCACAAAGCCATGTTGACTATTCCTAATAAGTCCTCGTCTTTCTAAATGCATGTAAATCCTATCCCTCAGAATTCCCTCCAACAATCTCATCTACACTGGCATTAGGCTGACTGAGTCGATAATTTCTTGTGTTTTTGGATCGCTGTTCCCTTTTCTAGTCCCACTCGTCCACTAGCCACAAAAAAAAAATATAACTAGATTGGTGATATGGCCAATGATATAGTTCTCTGACTGTCTCAGGGTCAGTTTTAGGAACAAGTCAGACGGATTCCTTCAATCTGTTAAAAGAACAAGTATATGACCAAAGCAAAGTTGCTCAAACTATGATGGAAAGAAGAATGACGAGTGGATATTGCAAACACGTACATTGATATTTCCCTTTGAAAAATACTGCAGAACACACACACACACACACACGTCTGTTCGATATCAAATTGAAAAGGAAAATCTCTGCAAAGTTATCTTGAAAGAACGTTGTCCAAGTATTATTCGTGAGCAAAGTAAGAATGAGAGTTTGACCCATATGCGATTCTACTTATGGAGTCATCAAGTCCTACAGCATGGAGAGAGGCCCTTTGGCCCAAACTGGTCCATGTTGACACAAATATCCATCCACATTAACCTCTTTTCCCAGCACATGTCACTTGTTGTCCTTTCCTGTCCATGTAATTGTCCAAATGCCGTTTAAATATTGTTAATATAAATGCTTCACCCACTTCCGCTGACATCTCATTCCCTTTGTGGACCACTCTCTGTGTAAAACATTTTCCAACAGTTTCCCTTTTATTCTTTCCTATCTCACCTTAAATTGAGGCTCTCTCGTCCTCAATTCCCCAACTCTGTGGAAAAACGTTTCTGTCCATTCACCCTATCCATGCCTCTCATAATCTTGTACACTTCTATAAGATCCCCCTGAGTCTCCTACGGTCTAAAGAACAAAAGTTCTCACTTGTCCAACCTCTTCCTATAATTCATACTATTGAGTCCTGGCAACATCTTTGTAAATTCCGTCTCCACACATTTCAATTTAAAAACATCCTTCTGATCGCAACGTGACCAAAACTGAACATAACACTACAAGTGCAGTCTCACTGACATCCTGTCTAACTGCAACATAACTTACCAACTTCTCTCCTCCATGTCCTGACCGTTGACTGCCAGTGAGCCAAAAGCTTTCTTCACTGCCCATGTCTACCTGTGACTCCACTTTCAGAGAACGGTGGACCTGAACTTCATGGTCCCTCTGCTCATCGACACTGATTAAGGCCTTACCATTCACCATGAAACTCCTACATTGATCTAAGTTTGCGAAAAATATTCCTCAGCCCACTTCTCTAGTTGATCAACATCCTGCTGCAATTTCTGATAACCTTCCTCACTGTCCACAATACCACCTATTTTAGTGTCACCTTCAAATTTACTCATCATGCCTTGTACATTCTCAAGAATATCATTGAAATAGATAATAAACAACAATGGGTCCAGCACTGACCCCCGAGTCATTTCATGTGTCACAGGCCTCCAGTCCAAAAGCATCCTTCCACTATAACCCTCTGTTTACTACCATCAAGCCAATTTGTATCCAATTTGTCAGCTTCCTCCGGATTCCATGCGATTCTAACCTTCCGGACCAGCCTATCAAGAGTAATCTTGTCAAAGGCCTTACTGAAAACCATACAGACTATGTCTACTGCGCTGCCCTCATCAACATTCCTGGTCACTTCATCAAAGAAGTCAAGTAAATTTGTGAGGCATGATCTCCCACTCACAAAGTCATGCAATCGTTCCAGTCTAAAAACAACTATTAATATTGATTATTAAAATAAATAACAACAAACAATAATAAATAATTTTCAGTGGACAATACATTTTCCATGGTTTGTCGCGTTGGAACGTGCATCAATGGTGAAGGGCAGAATAGATTTTGTGGACAAAGTGAAGATTGCAGATGCTAGAGATCAGAGCTGAAAATGTGGGAAGGGGTAAAACTTGACCTACTGTAAGAAATAGAGCAGGACAGGTGACTGAGGTGACAGTGGGGGAGCACGCTGGGACCAGTGACCATAGATTTAAAATACTTATGGAGAAGGACAAAACTGGCCCGCATGTTCAAGTTCTAAATTAGGGAAGGCGAACTTTGATGGAATTAGATAGCAGCTTGTAGGGGTTGGTTGGAGGAGTTTGTTTAGAGGTGAAGAGACCTCCGGTTAGTGGGAGGCCTTTAAAAGTGAAATGTCCACAGTTCAAGGTCTATATGTTCCTGTGAGGGTAAAAGGCAAGGTTGGCAGGAAGATGGAACCCTGGATGTCAGGAGATATTGAGGCTTTGACAAGCAAAAAGGAGGCGTGGCTGGGGTCCATGCAGCTGGGATCAAGGTAATCCCTGGCGGTGTACAGGGAATACAGGAGTTTACCAAAGAAGGAAATCAGAAGGGCGAAAAGGGCGCACACGATAGCATTGTCTGAGAAGATTAGGGTGAATACATCGAGGTTCTTTAAGTATATTAAAGTTAAATGAATACCTACATGAGAATATGACGCCTCAAAGTCAAAAGTGGACATGCCTGTCGAGAACCATAGGAGATGTGTGAGATTCTCAATGAATATTTATCCTCTCTCTTTACTGTGGGGAAATACAAGAAGGCTTGGGAGGTTAACAAAGGTCGTGGTGATATCTTGGGGCTAATCAATATTGCAGGAGAGGACGTGTTGGATGCATTAGAATGTATGA
>NC_057717.1:10985555-10987333 GCF_004010195.1 Chiloscyllium plagiosum
GTATCTAGGTTTCAAAAAGGCTTTGACAGGGTGACACATAGTAGGCTGCTGCATAAGATAAATTTGGATGGCGTTACGCCTGAAGTATTAGCATGGATAAAAGATTGGGTGACTAACGGGAAGCAAAGTGTGGGTATAAATGAATGCTATCCTGGCTGGCAATCAGTGCTGAGTTGTGTGCCTCAGGGATCAGTGTTGGGGTTGCAATTATTCACAATTTATACAGATGATTTGGAGTTGGGAGCATACGTAGTTTGTCAAAGTTTGCAGATGGCACGAAGATGAGCGGCAGAGCAAAGTGTGCAGAGTACTGTGAAACTTTGCAGAGGAAAATAGTTACATTGCATGAATGGGTAAAGGTCTGGCAGATGGAATGCAATGTTAATAAATATGAAGTAATGTATTTTGTTAGGAGTACTAGTAAAAAGGATTATTACTTGAATTGTAAAACGATGCAGCATGCTGCAGTGCAGAGGGACCTGTTTGTCCTTGTGCATGAATCACAGAAGGTTGATCTGCAGGTACATCAAGTAATTAGGAATGTAAATCTTTGTTGCGAAAGGATTGAATTTAAAAGCAGGGAGGTTATGTTGCAGCTGTACAGGGTGCTGGTGAGGTCATACCTGGAGTATTGTGAGCAGTTCTGGCCTCCTTACTTGCAAAGCGATGTACTGCCAGTGGAGGTGATGCAGAGGAGATTCACTCTGGTGATTCTGGAGTTGAGGGGGGTGTCTTATGAGGAGACACAGAGGAGACACAGAGTAGATCAGCATTATATTCATTGGAATTTAGAAGAATGAGGGGAGGATCTTATAGAAACATAAAAATATTATTAAGGGATGACGTAAGAAAAAAGTAGAGAGGATGGTTCCACTGGCAGGTGAAGCTAGGACAAGATGGAATAATCTCAATATGAGAGGGAGCAGATTTAGGATTGAATTAAGAAAAAACCTTTTCACCCAGAGGCTTGTAATTCTATGGAATTCCCTGCCCAGTGAAGTAGTTAACGCTACTTCAGTAAATGTTTTTCAAGCTGAGGTAGATATGTTTTGAACAATGAAGTAAATTACGGATACGGTGAGTGCGTGGGTAAGTGGATATGAGTCCACGAGTAGATCAGCCTTGATGTTACAGAATGGCTGAGCAGGTTAGAAGGACCAGTTGGCCTACTCCTGCTCCTAGTCCTTCTGTTCTTATGAAAGGAGTGGCCAGTTCTCCCAGCGCAGACCCTCTGCTTTGATTTATTTGGCCTGATTAAGAAGTTCCTTTTTTTGGAGTGGAAAGCAATTACAAGCAGGATGATCCCGGAATTGATGTTTGCCACCCATCTATTCAGGAAGCAGATTAAACATCTGCTCGAGGGTACTAAATGTAATGATTCAAAATCTGCTGATGGCACAAAACTGAGAATTGATTGGGTGAGGTGGACGAAAGAAGTTCAAGGTAATTGAGACACGTGGAGGGAATGGGCAAATACGTGGCAGATGAACAGCAATTTGGATGGACGTAACACTGAACATTTTGGTTGGAAAATTATAATATCAGGCTAGCATTTTAAAAGAAATTGATGTGAAAATGTTGATCTGTGAAGATACCAACATGCATACTTTTGTTGACGTCTTCACCGAACTCTGAGGTCCATTCACAGCAGTGAATTCTGAAGCCAGACATCAATACCCACCAAGTGGGTATATGTAACATTGAAAAGGATCTGTATCTCCCTGTACACCAGTCACTGAAAGCATTATTGGAGCAACTGAAAGCAGTTAGGAAGGTAA
>NC_057717.1:10987870-10994717 GCF_004010195.1 Chiloscyllium plagiosum
ATGACCAGATTGATCTCTAGGATGACAAACTTGTTGTGGGAGCAGAATTCGGGGCAACTGAGTCTGTATTCCATGTGGTTTAGGAAAATGAGTGGGGATCTCAGTGAGATATATAATATTCTGACAGGGCGAGATATACTGGAAGCAGGGATGATAATTCTCCTGGCTGGGACGTCTAAAACAAGCGGCCACAGTATTAGGTACGGTCAGGACACTCTGCATTGAGATGAGAATAAATGTCTGCACTCATAGACTGGTGAATCTGGGAATTCTATACCACACAAGCCTGTGGAAGCCACGACACTGAATTTCGTTAAGTATTTTCTTGACACTAAAGGGACGAGTTTGCAGCAGGAGTTTGGTGTGGAGATAGAGGATAAAACTTCGTTATATTGAACGGGAAAGCAAAATTGATGGACTGAATTCATGTTGTTCCGATAATTAATCACCTCAAAAGATATACAGTATGCAGTGTTTGTGAAAAATAATTGAGGATATGTTAGACCAAAAACTAGAATGGGGGAGGCTCAATGTGTCGGATGACCTACTCCTTTCCCGATGTTTCTGTGCAGTCTGTGGGAAAACTCTGTAAATGTGTCACAAGCTCTCAGCTGTCAGGAAGGAGGCATCTGCTGGATCAACAGGACTGTGTTCCCATTCCCGTTTCTGATACCGAGACTGGTGCTGGGTGTACTGTCCAATTTTATTCATTAAGGGCTCGGAACAGTTTGATACAATAGAATGTCTTGCTTGGCATTTTAGAGATCGTTGAAGAGTTTGCCACATGTTTGTCGTCTGGAGGCACTTTTAGGCCAGAACAGGAAAGCAGGGGAGATTCACTGCCTGAAAGTACATTGGGAAGGCAATTGGTGTTTACAATCGACATTGGCTTCAAGGTCACTGTTACTGACAGCAGATTTTAGATTTTGATATCTTATTAGTTGATTTGAACTTCCACAAGCTGCCAGAGCATTGGCCTGGTCGGGATTGGTAATCAAGTGACATTTCCACAACAGCACCATTTCCACATGGGGCGCAATCGGAAACCACACTGAGCAGATAATTTCTGTGCTGCTTGACAGCTCTGTCAAAAATAACTCACACCATTTTGTCTATCGTGATGGGACTGAGGGGGTGGTAACTTGTCAGATTGTAATGATTCTTCTCTTAAGAGACTGGACATAGTTGAGGAATTTTCCACGTTGCCAGGGTGATGTCAGAGTTGGAGCTGGAATGAAACAGTTTCCCCAGGGTCACGGCTTGTTATGCAGCACAAGTCTTCAGTCCTATTGCAAGAATGGTGTCAGGGCCCAATGACTTTTTCGTACCTACTGTGTTCAGCTCTTTCTTCATGTGCGGTGCAGCGAATCGAATTGGTTGGAGACTGGCATCTGTGATTCTGTGGGCATCATCTAAGGAACACTTCTGGCTGAGGATGGTGCAGACATTGCATACTGTCTTTTACACTGATGTGCAGCAAAGTTCCATTCTTTCGGGGAGTGGCAAAGTAATAATCTAGTGGTATTGAGCTGTTCGTCTAGCGACCCAGGCAATGCTCATGTGACCTGAGTTCGAATTCTACCACAGCAAATGGTGGAATTCAAATCCAATAAATGTTTGGAATTAAGAGTCTAATGATGATCATGAAACAGTTGCTGATTGTGTGGGAAACCCATCTTGTTCGCAGATGCCCTTTCGGGAAAGAAACTGCCATTCATTCCTGCTCTGGCCTACTTGTACCTCCAGACCCACAGCAATGTGTTTGACTCTTAACTACCCTCCGGGCAATAAATGATGACATACCAAGCGACACACTAATCCCATTGAACATTTTTATAAAAAAAAATATTTGTGGAGTACTCTTCTCTCGTCAGTTGTTTCATAGTTCAACTCCATTTCTAACTGGCTGTGGTAAGACTGCAGAGCTTCGGTCTGATCTGTTTGCTTTGTAATCATTTCGTCCTCTCTATCAGATATTAGTCCTGCTGTTTGCAATGTAAGTGAGTAGTCAAGTGTGGCAGCTTTAAATGCGTTGTCATCAGTTTTAGGTACACACGTCTCTGATCCTGGTATGTTCATCTACACTCGTGACTGAAACATCATTCAGCTTAATGGGAATAATGGACTGAGGAATTATCCTGGGCAAAAAGTTACAGATTGTGACTTAGTACAATTCTGCTTCTGTCCAACTGTGATCTACACTATTGCATGAATTCCCGGGTTTGAGCTGCAGTTTCTGCGATGCAATTCTGATGTCTGTCGCTCAACTCATACGAGACCCATTGACCCGTACCCCGTGAGCTACTCTGGTTTATCATGTGGTAGCACTTCCATTTTCACATTCTCATTCCTCTGAACGTTTGTTTGTTGTGCCACACCTCTTACTTGTCATGTTTTTTCAAAACTCCAAAACATATTCCGTGAGGTAACACCACGGCTCAGTGTTTAGTGCCGCTGCCTCACAGCGTTATGGACCCAGGTTTGATTCCATCCTCCAGCGACCGTCTCTGTGGAACTTGTGCATTCTCCCTGTGGGATTCTTCTGAGTGCTTTGGTTCCCTCCCACAAACCAAAAAAATCCAGGTTAGGTGCATTAGTCAGGGGTAAATATAGGATAAGAAAATGGGTGTGCTTGGTTTACTCTTCAGAGGATTGGTGTGGACTTGTTGGGCTGAAGGGCCTGTTTCCACACTGTCGCGATTCTAATTCTAACATTCATCTGAACGTATTCCCTTGCAGTTATACCATTTTCGGTGTTTAAATTGAATGTGCTTCACTCAGTTCTCTCCATGGTTTCTAATATGAACTCTGCAGTGTCAATGATTCCAGGCTTATGTAGTTTCAGAACCAAGATAGTTGTGCATCGTTTGTTATTTTTCACTTCCCAGTGTCCGGCAAACCAAGTGCGTCAGGACATTTGAGCAGCTTTGACATATACCTTTGGACATGTCCAAAACCAGAAATTTCTGGAGAATCTCAGCATATCTGTCAGCATCTGTGGAGACAGAGAAACAAAAATAGTGTTTCAAGTCCAGCGTGGTCCTTGTTCAGAACTGAAAAGGGCTGCTTAATGCCTTGGCAAAAGTGGACGAGGGATGATAGGAAACATAGCATGTGGAGATGCAATGGCACAAAGGGATGGGCTTTTAAATATGGTGAAAGAGAAACAGATATAAAATTGGTGTAAATTAAAGTGTGGATGGCAGAAATAGGTTGTCTCTATTGAGTGCAGGATAAAAAAGACACAGACGAGATCATTGGGAGGCCAGGAAGTAGAATATATGAAAAATGGAGAACAGCCATAATGGAATCAGGCTGTGAATTTGGAATTGTGTATTAACTCCTGCAGGCTGTGACACATCAAAGTGTAAAGTTTTGTGTTACTCGAGCTTGGGTAGTGCTTCACTGGAACATTGCAGCAGCTAGGACCGAAATGTTAGGATGAGCGCAAGGTCGGTTATTCCTACAGACAGCTTGAAAGTGGTCCTCGAACCAGTCTCTATTTGGTCTCCACAGTGTAAAGGAGACTGTGAGCAGCAATGACAGGAGACCGGATTGAAATAGTAAAAGTGAAATGCTACTTCACCAGGAAGGTACGTTTGGGGTCTTGGACAGTGAAGAGGGAAGAGGTGAATGGGCAAGTGTTGCAGCTTCTGTCATTGCATGGGAAGGTGTCATGGGGGATTTGGGAAATGTTCAGGATGATGGAGGGTGTCACAGAAGAAATGGTCCCTATGAAATGCTGTCAGTGGTCGCGAGGGAAAGATGTGTTTGATGGTGCTGTCCCCTTGGAGATGGTGGGAGTGGCGGAAAATGATTCTGTGAATGTGGATTCTAGTACAGTAGAAGTGAGGACGAGGGAGATCTATCATTGTTCTGGGAAGGAGGGGACGGAGTGAGGGCAGAAGCGTGGGAAATGGAATAGTCACAGCTGAAAGCCCTGTCCACCGGAATTAGTGGATTTCTGAGTTGAAGGAAAAGGAGGTCACGTCACAAGCAGTTCACTGGAATGTGGCGTCATCAAACAGAAACAACAGAGACGGAGAAACTGGGAGAATGTAGTCAGCCTCCGCTGATCATGTGTACAGCTACATGCAGAAGTCCCCCCTGAATGATCGAAAAGAACCAGACATCTAAATTGAGGCTTTCTGTCTCACATCTGGTCTGATGCAGGATGTGGAAGTAGACCCAGAGGAAGGTCAGTGTCTATACCTGGCAGACAATCAAACAGATATCCAATAATGCTCAGAAATTGTTGTTTCTGTTCAAAAAGAAGGAGTCGATTAGAAGATGTACCACCCATGTTTGACAAGGATACTATGATGAGCATTAGTGTAGGGTCAGATTTAGGATGTTTACTTCAGAGATCATATGCAGATGCTGGGCATGACTTTCAGCTCTGCATCCTGAATTCCCCCCAGAAACCCCTGCCATTGCTGTTCCATCCTTTTCCCTGTTACCCTCCCTTCCTGATACCAGGTTCTCCATCTCAAATTACAGAGCACATTCTCTCACATTATTGTCCCTCCCCACTTCACCTGAAGCTCTTTGATCCAGTCTACCTTCCCTGCACTGGCATCAATCTGCGTTTTGTGCTGCCACCTTGCCTCTGGTCTCAGTGTGGCTCGGCCTCTTCATTCATGCTGTTTTAGACCTCCCACTCACATCTCACTCCTGAAAGTTTTATTCTTGGAGTGACTGTATTGAAAACACCATTCTCCATTTGCACTGAATTCACATTGTGATCCCAAATCCAAAAAGTACACCCAGCCTTCATCTCACTCTGCTAAAGGTGCATGCTGACCATATGGTATAAGAATTCTTTTTTTTTTACATAGAACTGGCCAAAGTAACGTTTTCCCTGTAGAGATCATCACCCACTTTAGACAAAGGAATGTGTTTGCTTGACGTCTTATTAGCACTAGTAGGAGATGCAAGCTGCCTTAGTATTGTAACATGGAGAAAAAACAAATCACATTATGAAGTTTGGGCTCAGTGTTGTTTACCTGTCATTTTTAATACTGTCACAAATTTGCAGTGCTTATCTTTAAATGCTTGCTCTTGAAGCTAGAATTAGATGGAGTGTTGAGGGGCGAGATTCTAGAAGTTTTAATATCATGGGAGACATGGATAGGGTGAATAGCTAAGGTTTTTTTGAGAGGATAGGAGAGTCCAAACATCGATGACGTAGCTTTAAGGTTAAAAGGGAGGAAATTTAAAAGGGACAAATGGACAACGTTTTCACACAGAGGGTAATTTGCTTATGGAATGAGCGGCCACAGGAAGATACAAGTACAGCTACAACATTTCAAAGACATTTTGACAAACTTATAAATGGGAAACGTTCAGAAGCACATGGGCCAAATGCAACCAGATGTGACTAGTTTAGTTTGGAAAACCTGGTCAGCATGGAGAAGTTGGACCAAAGGGTCTGTTTGTGCGCGATATAACTGTATGAATCTAGAAAGCAAGGAAAAGGGGAAGACACGATATGATGTAAGCAAACTGGCAAGAAATATAAAAGCAAGCAGAGCAAGCTTTAATGTGTATATAAAGAAAGTTCAAGATGAATGTATGCCCTTTAGTAGAAATGAAGTCAGGAAAATATATTGAGAACGTTTGGAGGGTATGCCTGGAGGGAACAGACAGATAACTTACACCAGAACTTTATATCATTCCTCACATTAAAAGGCACTGTAAATAGCAATAGGAGCGAAGTTCTTGAACTGCCGCTAACAAAAGGAACAAGGCTTTTTAATAAACAGATAAAAGTAAGGGTACACAGGTCAGCTGTAATTCACAGTTGGTTTTAAAAGCAGCGGTTACAGAGTGACTGGTGTTACTGTAAGAAATATTTCATAACTCTGGATTGCAGGAATGTTCCAGTAAACTGGAGACCCTACAATGTGGCGCCTGTTTTCAAGAAAACAGCAAGACTGAAAGCAGTAAGCATTTAGCCTCAACATTATTGTTGGGAATCTGCTAGAGTCTATTAATAAGGAAGGAATTGCAGGGCATTTAGAAAAGCTTCACGCAAAGTCAACATGGTTTTGTGAAAGGCGATCTATATTTTGCCTGTTAAATCATGCAATTTTTTTTTTCTGGAGATCCCTGAGAATGTTGCAAGCGGACATGATAAAGGGGATCTGGTAGACACGAGGCTTTCTCGAGATTTTTCAAAAGGTTTCACGAAATAAAACTTGTTACACAAGACAGAAGCTCATAATTTGACTGCTAATATATTGGCATGGGATGACGGTTGGTTAACAAATAGAAATCAGACTGTCGGGGTTAATGGATCTTCCTGATCAAATATATCTGCTGGAGTATCACAAATATCAGTCCAATGCAAGATTTAGTTACAATCTATACTGAAAGCCGGAGCTGAGTGCAATATATATCCGAGTTTGAGGATGACACTGAGAACCAAAAGGCAGGCTGTTAATTAATGGTGAGGACACCCACAAAAGGGATGGGATTGTTTTTGTGTCTGAAACATAACGTCAGCATGCTGATGCAACAAGTAACTAGGTTGGTTCATGAAGCGGGTTCCTGGAAGGAAAGTGTTTAATTATTGAGTACATCTAAAATGGTGAGGCGTTTATTCATTGTAGTTGGAATGAATGTGGATGATACTACTGAAATGGACAAGATGCAGAGGGGGCTTGACAAGTAGCTTTCGAGAATGTGGATAAATTCCAAGGCAGAGAGTCGAACTCAGGGTTGTAGATACAGAATAAGGGTATCGATTTCAAAGAAACGTCTTCTTTCAGAAGGTAGTGAATGCCTGGAATTCCCTAACCCAGAGGTTATGGAGACTGGGTCAATGAATGTATTTACAGACTGG
>NC_057717.1:10998574-11000696 GCF_004010195.1 Chiloscyllium plagiosum
GAATCAGAACAATAGACTGAAATGTTCCAGCAATGGATCCGAATCTGAGAATATTAGATTGGAATGTTACAACAATGAACAGGAGTTTATCTTTGGGTCTTTACTGGCTTTCTCAGGATTGGCCATCGTTAGAGTTGCGGATCGAAGCCGGACTGAGGATTATTCAAGCTGGTTACTACCCCATCCTCGCTATTATTGGTGTTCCTGGTAAGTCTATCCCTTTCAATTCTATAAACTATGATGAAAATCATTGCTAATTCTGTTATTTATATTTCGCAAAGACGTAGAGTATTTTATTCAGTTTCAGTCACAAACTCGGCTTCCTTTAAATTAGTTTCAGACTCTTCACTCATAACCATCGCAGAAGAAACATGACTGTCCACATCCTCAACCTGACTTTTGCCTTGAACTGTTTTATGTCTCGGTATTCTTTCTGCCATCGAATCTGCCCACACCCACCTCGACAATATCCCCAGTCTCGACGTTTGCCTCAATGCTGTTGCTGAATTAAACATCATCTAGCCCTTTGTTAACTTCAGAATTTATTGCTCCCGATGTATTCTGACCTCTCTACCAGTGACAAATATTTTGACCACAAACTTGTTGCCGTCACTTAAGGTTCTTCACAACAGGTTCTCTGTATTAGATTCATAATGTCACTGCACGTGTAATTCAGAGGCAAAGGTGATGACTCTAAAGGCTTTGTTTGAAATCTTATCACCGTCGATGACTGAACTTAAAGTCGAATGACAAAAATTGGAATAAAATTGAACTGATAGAAAAAATAAACAATCAGGATTTCTTTTAATATTTCACTAATAGCCTTTGGTAAAGAAACTTAACATTATTGCCCGGCTGGACGAAGGCCGACTTCAGTTCCACGATAAAATATTTGGCTCCATGTTGTCTTGCAAAATGGCCTCACAGTCAAGAGCAATTTGGATGGACGACACATGCTGCCCTTGCCAGTGATGCTGACATACCATGAAACAACAACATTAAAGGTGGAATAAACCAAGGAACTGTGGATAATGGAGATCGGAAATAAAATACTCCAACGTCGAGAGAGAGAGAGAGAGAGAGAGAGAGAGAGAGAGTGGGGAGAGAGAGAGAAAGGAAAAGAAAACAAAAGGATTGCTGATGATGGACTGGAAGGAAAATAGAATGACAAGTTATTCTAACATTCCTGTCTTTCCCATATTCCCGAATATCAAGTACATTTAGGTATGTCCCTGATTAAAGTGAGTTATGTTCCCTCTGTCTCTCTTCTCTGAGTGTGATGATCTATTCCATTGGCAATACTGGTGCTGCCCTTACAGTTGCTGAGATACAGAAGAAGGAAATGTTACAGAGTCAGCAGCTTCTTTGGAGAGAGGAACTGCTACTGTGGGGCTTTACAGAGATGCAACGGCTTTCTCAGCCAGGAAGAGAAACTAAGGAGAGGGAGGCATTTTCAACCCTGAATGGGTGCACCATGTGTGTGTGGCATTGACTTGCTGCTGTCATTAGAAAGTCAGTGGAGTTTCTGTGGATGGTGTTCTCAGGTTTGTTTTGTCAGCTGCTGAGTTCATTCTGGGAGAACGGAGGGTCTGGTGATCGCACTCTGGACTCTGCATTTGCAGCGTGTCTGGGTCCATGGTAAACAAATGGAGCGAAGACTACACAGAAGGGAAGCTCTGGAAACAAGGAGGAGCAAAGCACTGCACTTTCCTTCCTGGGATTTCCAGGAAGATTTGTCTAAGCTGGACCCATTCAGGTGTAATGAGTGAAACCAGCTTGTTTCAAAAATGAGGTGCTCACTGAGCTGTGTCCCTCCTTCAGTGTAACCTGTAGCCTCACACCAGGGACAGGACTGTGCTTTCTTTCACCATGAATTTACCTGTTTTAATTCTGGAACTTTCCAGGCAGGAGTGGGTAATGTATTCACCATCTTTGAAGTGTTGTCCTCCGATGTATAACGAGCTGACAGAAGCCACCTGCCTGCTGAAAGGAATGCATTGATTCCATCTCCACAGGAGAAGGTACAGAAACGAACTTCCAGATATACTAGAGAGAAGTGGGACTGGTGAAAATGAGGAAATGCAGGAAATTAGAATTAATGCAGGTTATTCTTTTGGAAATC
>NC_057717.1:11001196-11005776 GCF_004010195.1 Chiloscyllium plagiosum
AGACTCAGTCAGAAAGATTGCACTTGAAATAGGCAATGGTCACCTACCTGAATGGAAATGAAGTGTAGGAATAAGGAAAACAAGCAGAGGAAGGGAACTAACTTTACCTTTATTCTTCTCTCACGGGATGTGTGCAGCCATGCCCAAGCAAGCATGCTATGCTAGCTTAAACTGAGTGACTGGTTCAGCTGTTCCACAGGACAGTCAAGATTAAAACACATTGCTGTGGGTTTGCCCAGACGTGACTGGGGAAGGATAACGAATTGACTTCTCTGAAGGACATGGAGCAAGCAGATGGGCCTTTTCTCACAAATGATGATAGTTTCAGTTCAATTACATCAATTTCGTTCATGAGATATCAACAGATTATTGTTCTGTGCCTCTAGATTATGTGTCAATGATTTAAGCAGCATGCAGTGTCTGCCCGTCTGAGAGAATCTGTGCAGTAAACAAGTTCAACATACTCAAGAGCAATTATTCTCTAATTGACATGTGGTTACAAGGGACTTGATAAATTTTATCCAGATTTAACAAAGGCACAATTGATGGTTTATTCAGAAGATGCGCTGAGGCAGAGGAGGAGTCGGCAATATCATGGTGGTGGTATTGGACAGGATTAGTGAGTGGGAGGATATAGAAATGTAGATCTGTGCAGGGATAGAAGGATCATGGAGTTTGAGAACAGTCTGGTTCTCCTCACAATTTGGTGAGCAACTTGTCATGAGTAATTTGCTCGATACAATTTGTGATGAATGGAACATTTCATTGGAATTGAAAATTTTAACATCCACCTTTCTAAATTTTAAATAATATGTGCAGCAATTCAGTCCAACCTGGCTTAATGAACAGATAGAATGAATTACCAGGAACACCAGCTTAGCGAGGATGGGATAGTAACCAACTTGAATAACCATCAGTACATCATAGATCCGCAAAACTAATGAGATCCAAGGCCGAGCGAGACGGTAAAGACCGTCGGATAAACTCCTGTCCATTGCTGGAACATTTCAGTCGAATGTTCTCAGATTGTGATCCATTGTTGGAACATTCCAGTTTAATGTTCTCAGATTCTGATCTTCCTCCCCCTCTCTCTGGGTCTGCTGAGGCCTGTTAGTGCTGTCGGTGATGCTTCCGCTGATACTATGGGATAACACATTGAACCGAGTCCCTAATTAATAGAAGAGGAAAGCCCTCCAGTGACATATTTAGGATGCACGAAGACTGACATCAATCACGGTCGCTGAACAAATGCCTCCCGTTAACCCATTTCAATTCAATACGTTTTATTAAAATTCAACATTATGAATACAATTTACATATTCTGGATGTGATATGTGGGGGAGACTGAGGAAACAAATGTTAGGTCTGGTAGATCAATCTTGTGTAACCATTCAATCTGTCTTGGATATGGGAGCAATTTTCAGAATATAAGCATGCTTCTCCGTTTATCAATTGAAACATACGTTCTGTGTCCACTGATCAGGCACTGCAATATCAGGAAGACATTGAGAGAACTTCTATCGTCCATTATCTGAGAATAAAATATCCCTAATACTACGTGCGGTTATAACAGACTGCGATATGGTTATGTTAAAAGGGAATTGTACCTAAGAGATTTTGGGGACTGCAGATATTGGATAATTCACTGTAGGTAAAGCAAGGCGGTGGAAATGCACAGTAAGCCAGGCAACATCCGAGGGGCAAGAGAGTCGACGTTTCAGGCAGGACCTTTCTTCAGGACTGGGGATGGAGAAGGGGCAAAGAGAAAATGGGTGAGGGGGTGATACTGGGGGAAAGATCAGTGATAGGTGAGTGATGGTAGGAGGTGATAGTGATAGATCGGTGAGGAGTGTGGAGGAGATGATGGGAAAGAAGATGGACATTAAGTCTCCTTGAGAGGGCAGATATGAGTCCAGGGGTTGGATCTGGGATCTAGGTTGGCCAGTGGAGATTTGTAAACCAGTGAATCCGATGTTTATGCCGTGTGTTTGTTGGCTTCTGAGGCAGAAGATGAGGTATTACTGGTAACATCCTGGTAAAACTCTTCTCATCCATCTCCAGCTGAATAATCTCCTTCCTATAACAGAACTGCACACAGTACTTCAGAAGAGGCTTTATGAATGTCCTGCACAATATCAGCATGACTTCCTAACTTCTAACCTCAAAGGTATGAGCAATGAGGTATCCTTAAACACCCTACGCCACCAACTTGAAAGAATTTTCCCTGCGCCCCTGGGTCCCTCTTTTCTAAATAACTATTAAAGCCCACCATTAATTGTACAAGCCCTCGCCTTGTTTGTTTAATCAAAATGCAATGCCTCACATGCATCCATGTTAAACTCCATCTGCCACACCTCAGCCCAATGAATGATATTGCTGCCCCCTCACACTCCCCCTTCGGATGAAAACTACAGTCCCCTCTCCATAAGGCCTACAAACACCAGCCTTGAGTTTCCCAAAGAGCTTGGTTTGCCTAGCGCAGGCAGAGGGAGGAGTCGGTACGCAAAAGCTGGAAAGGAAACAGTTGCCTTGTATAAATGAATGATTTTAGAAAGAGGGAAGCCACATGATCGAGATTAGAAATAGTGACTGGTGTTTGGGGCCCAGAATTGTGCTCCTTTCTCCTCTCTGGTGTTCAGTATTGATATCTACTCGCGATCCTTCATAGTGCAGAATGTGTCTGCAGGATTTCTTTCCCTAATATAGCAAACTACTGGTAATAGTCATTTAAACCTGAAATCATAGCCAAGCAATTGAAGATGTTCATTGGTTACCTCAATGGCATAGCGAATGCACTCAACATCCTTTAGTTGAGGCTCATAACTTGTACTTTTTTTTTCAATTAGAAATGTCCCCTGTATAATTTGGTCATGTTAACCAGAATTTAATAAATCAATACATGTCTGAACAAGTTGATTAAACTTTTTTGGAATCGTGCCTTGATGGAGAAGGAAGAGGTACGACTACTGAATTTGAGACTATAGACCCAGGATAACTGAAAACTCAGCCAACCGTCTTGATTGGAGTCACATTTACACTTTCTAGAGGTTTATAAAATTATGAAGGGCATGGATAGTGTGAGTGGTCAAGGTTCCTTCCCCCCAAGGTAGGAGAGTCTAAAACTAGAAGGCATAGGTTTAAGGTGGGAAGAGAAATATGTGAAAGACAATGAAGAACAACTGTTTTTTTCCTGCAGAGGGTGGTGCTTCTATGGAATAAGCTGCCAGAGAAACTGGTGGAAGCTGGAACAATTACAGCATTTAAAAGGCAACTGGATGGCTTTATGATTAGTGGGATATGGGTCAAATGCTGGCAAATGGGAGTAGATTAATTTAGAATAATCGGATGGCATGAGCAAGTTGATGGGTCTGTTTCCCTATTGTACACCTCTAAGAATCATTGATTTTATTAATGAAGGTCTCTTTGTAATCTTCAGCTGATCACCATTATACAAACACTGTCCACTGTACACCAAAACTTGATTTCATCCGCAAATTTGCGAAATATACCTTCTATGACTCTCATCTAAATCATTTATTTAAATGACAAACTAAAGTGGACCCAACAATTTTTCCTCTGGATCATCGCTGCCTACAGGCTTCCATTTCAAAAAACAACCATCCATCATCACCCTGTCTCCTGCCATTAAACAGATATACACAGAAACACACACGCAATCACACACACATACAATGACACCGACGCAACCATATCTTCAAGACAAAGGTTAGATTAAAACAACGAACAAGAGTTACAGTGAGAAGGCGAGAAAGATGTGTTGAGAAACACACCCGACAGAATCAAATAGCAAAGTAGACTTGATGGGCCAAATGGCCTAAATCCAATTTCTTATGCTGTCTGGCCTTAAGGTGTCAGGATTATTTTCCAAGGGTGCAGTAAAAGCTAAGTTTGATAAATACTTGACTGAACAGTCAATGGGTCTGTGGGATACCGTTTGAGGGGCTGAATGGTATATGTTTGTTCCCATTTGCTGTGCCCTTGTTTCTGAAAAGAGTAGGTGACTTGCTGTGAGGTTAACACGCTTTACTATAAAAGGGGTCTCCCATTTACATTTGAGATGACGTTGCTCCTTTCTCCTTTAAATTATGCGCTCTGTAGCGTTCTCATCCCCCGGGAACAGTGAAGTCTGGGTCATTGAGGATATTCAAGGTTGACCTTAACTGACCGTTAATGGACAGGAGGGTCAATGTTTATTGGGAACTGACAGGAAAGGGGTATTCAGTTACAATCAGACCAGCCATGATGTTTCTAAACTGGGCAGCAAGTTGGAGGGGACGAATGACCAACTGCTGCTCCTACCTCATCCGTTGTTCTGTCAATTCACCCCCAATGCTGTTACAGAGGGAGAGAAAGATCCCATTCAGCCAGTCAGCATCATGATAATACAGCAGGGGCAGGCCATAATGCACGTCTATGGAGTTAGACAGGAATAGAATGAAGTATTCAAATCATTTCAGCAAATTACACAGCACAGGAGGACGCCATATAACCATCCCAGGCTGTTACGCAGGACCAGGGGCGCCTTGGGCAGCATCAGGAAATACAGAGAAGAGATCATT
>NC_057717.1:11007852-11020578 GCF_004010195.1 Chiloscyllium plagiosum
GGGGGAGGGAAGAGAATCTGCGATGGGATACAGACGGGGGAGGGAAGAACATCTGCAGTGGGATACAGACAGGGGGAGGGAAGAGCATCTGCAATGGACAACAGACAGGGGGAGGGAAGAGCATCTGCAATGGGAAACAGACGGGGGAGGGCAGAGCATCTGCAATGGGATATAGACGGGGAAGGCATAGCTTCTACAGTGGAATACACACAGGGGGAGGGCAGACCATCTGCATTGGGATACAGACAGGGGAGGGCAGAGCGAATGGGAAACAGACGGGGGAGGGCAGAGCATCTGCAATGGGATATAGACAAACAGACGGGGGAGGGCAGAGCATCTGCAATGGGATATAGACGGGGAAGGCATAGCTTCTACAGTGGAATACACACAGGGGGAGGGCAGACCATCTGCATTGGGATACAGACAGGGGGAGGGCAGAGCGTCTGCAATGGCTGGGACACTAACAGGGGAGGGGCAGAACGTCTGCAATGGGATACAGACAGGGGGAGGGCAGAGCGTCTGCAATGGCATACAGACAGGGGAGGCATAGCATCTACAGTGGAATACAGACAGGGGAGGGCAGACCGTCTACAATATGATACAGACAGGGGGAGGACAGAGCGTATGCAATGGGACACTAACAGGGGAGGGGCAAAGCTTCTGCAATAGGATACAGACAAGGGGAGGGCAGAGCGTCTGCAATGAGATACAGACAGGGGGAGGGCAGAGTGTCTGCAATGGGATGCAGACAGTGGAGGGGCAGAGAATCAAGCAATGGCATACAGACAGAGGACAGTTTTGAGCAAATCTTCAGCAGAAAAAAAAGTACAACATTTCTGTGATGAGAATTTTCAGTTTTGGGGAAAAGACAAAACAGCAGAAAATTATTTAAATGCAAGGAGAATGCAGAACTGAGTGGTACAGAGGGATCTGTGTATCTTAGTACATGAATCACATCAAATTACTCTGAAGATGCAGCTGGAGATTTGGAAGTAAATGGAATGATTCTGTTTCGTGTAAGGGGTGTTGTGTTTGATCTTAGCGATGATTTTTGCATCAGTACAGGGCATTGCTGAGATCATATCTGATGTATTATGTGTAGTTATAATTGCCTTAACTGATAAAAACAAAATTGCTTTCGAAATTTTTCAAAAATTTTTCTCTTTACTCATTCTTGGGATGAAGGCATTACGTTACGAAGAAGGAACAGTTTGACCTGAGAATCAGAGATGTTTTATTGACCGTATAACATCTTGAGAAGAGTAGTTGGTGAATACCGTATGGATATTTCTTCTTATGTGGGAGAATAAAATTGGGGAAAAATTTAATAATAAGTCAGGTTCAAAGGAAAGGTCATTGGACCGAAAAATTGTACTCTGATTTCTCTTCATATCTGATGCCAGAGAGGCTGAGCTTTTCCAGCAATTTCTGTATTTGTTTAAGAATAAAACGTATTCATCTTACCACAGATATTGTGAGGTCATCAAACGCTTATGTTTACATTATGCAGGTGCATATTAACACATCTTCAAAACAAGTAGGGACATTTATTGTGAATGAATTGTTTCGGTGTATGACAACAGCAATAATGCACTGACCTGGAGACGAGAATGTGATGGAGTCATATAGTTCGAACAATATACAAGGAGAGCTCACTTGGTCCAGTCTGGGGCCTGATAACGTTACTGATTTAACTTACAGATAGAAAATGTAGCCTGTCAGTGAAGGAACAGCCTGTTGCTCCTTTTCTGTTTCCCTGCCGCTCAACACAGCACTGTGTGGGAGGAAAAAAAGCCTAGTCGTCTTTCCCACTCATGGAGGATTCCTGATGATGATTCATTGGAATCTCCCCACTGCCTGAAGCAAAGCAATTCAGCCAAATCCAACTGTTTCAGGAAGAAATCCCATTGTCAGAAGGTTATGCGAGACGAATAACTTCAGAAGTAATGATTCAGACTCGACATGTGAGGGGATCAGACAAGAGATTCTGTGGATTCAAATGGGAATCCAAGATGATGTATAGCTTCCTACTTTCCCGGATCCAGGATGTCTCAGAGCGGCTGCAGAACGTTCTCACCGGGGTGGGGGAGCAGCCAGAAGTCATTGTGCACATTGGTACAAACGACACAGGTAGAAATAATGATGAGGTCATGCAGAGTGATTATAGAGAGCGAGGAAAAACGGTAAAAGACAGGACCACGACAGTGGTAATGTCCGGTTTACTTGCAGTGTTCCGTGTTAGTGAGGGTAAGAACAGGCAGAATTTGCAGAGGAATGCGTGGCTAAATAATTGGTACAGGTGGTAGGTATTCAGAGTTTTAGATCACTCGAATCTTTTGTGGGACAGAGGTGACCTGTTCAGGAAGGACGGGTTGTATCTGAATTGGAAGGGGACTAATATCCTGGCTGGCAGGTTTGCTAGTGCTACAAGGGAGGGTTTCAACGAGATTGGCTGGCGTGGGGGACGGCATGGGATCCTCAAAACCAGGGTTGCAAGTGCGAGGCTGGAAGGAATCACAAACAATAAAGTGCAGAGATAGCTTGGCAGGAACACGACAGGGAGCAAGGAATGAGGTAAAACAATGACTGCAGATGCTGGAAACCAGATTCTGGATCAGTGGTGCTGGAAGTGCACAGCAATACAGGCAGCAGCCGACGAGCAGCAAAATCGACGTTTCGGGCAAAAGCCCTTCATCAGGAATATGTCTGTTGCCTTAAATTGCATCTATCCAATTTTAGATGGCTGACAGGTTAGGCCGATGAACTCAGTGCGTGGAGAGGTACGTGGGTCTGGGATATTATAGACATTACAAAACATGGCGAAGAGAGGGACAGGACTGGCAGCTTAATGTACCGAGGTAAAGGTGCATTATGCGAGACAGAGTTGGTGGAAGGAGGTGTGGGGGGTTTCATTTTTGATTAAGGCGAGTACCACAGCAGTAATCAGAGATAAAATAACGAATGGATCATTCAGTGAGGATTTGTGGGGGAAGCTAAGAAATAAAAAAGGAATGATTATATTATTTGGGTTGTACTATAGGCCCCCTAATAATAAACGGGAATTAGAATAATTAAAATATGTACAGAGATTAGGTAGCCTTGCAGGGCCAATGGGATTGCCATAGTCGTAGATTTTAATTTTCCTAACTTTGACTGAGAATTACATAGAATTAAGGACTGAGATGGGGTGTATCTATTAAGTGTGTTCAGAAACGTTTCCTCAAGCAGCATGTAGAGGGTGCAATTCGGGAAGAGGTAAAACTTGACCTACTGTAAGAAACAGAGCAGGACAGTTGACTGAGGTGACAGTGGGGGAGCACGCTGGGACCAGTGACCATAGATTTAAAATACTTATGGAGAAGGACAAAACGGGCCCGCATGTTCAAGTTCTAAATTGGGGGAAGGCGAACTTTGATGGAATTAGATAGGAGCTTGTACGGGTTGGTTGGAGGGGTTTGTTTAGAAGTGAAGAGACCTCCGGCTCGTGGGAGGCCTTTAAAAGTGAAATGTCTACAGTTCAATGTCTATATGTTCCTGTGAGGATAAAAGACAAGGTTGGCAGAAGAGGGAAGCCTGGATGTCAGGAGATATTGAGGCTTTGACAGGCAAAAAGGAGGCATGGCTGGGGTCCATGCAGCTGGGATCAAGGGAATCCCTGGCGGTGTATCAGGGAATACAGGAGTTTACCGAAGAATCAAATCAGAAGGGCGAAAAGGGCGCACACGATAGCATTGTCTGAGAAGATTAGGGTGAATACAAAGAGGTTCTTTAAGTATATTAAAGTTAAATGAGAATATGACCCCTCAAGGTCCAAAGTGGACATGCATGTCGAGAACCACAGGAGATGTGTGAGATTCTCAATGAATATTTCTCCTCTCTCTTTACTGTGGAGAAATACAAGAAGACTTGGGAGGTTAACAAAGGTCGTGGTGATATCTTGGGGTTAGTCAATATCACAGGAGAGGACCTGTTGGATGCATTAGAATGTATGAAGGTGGATAAATCTCCTGGTCCTAAACAGATGCATCCAAAAATCTGCAAGTGGCTACAGACGAAACTACGGGGACCTGCGTGATATTTTTGCATCATCGTTAGCCACAGGTTAAGATATAGAATATTGAAGTGGAGCAAACGTTGTGCCATTTTTCAAGAAGGGAAGCAAAGAAAAATCTGGGAACTATAGACCGGGAAGCCTAACATCTGTAGTAGGTAAGTTACTTGAGAAGATTCTGAGGGATAAGATATGCACACGTTTGGAAAGACAGGGTTTGATTAGAAATGGCTTATTTTTTTCAATTTCCTACAGTATGGAAACAGGCCATTTAGTCCAACAAGGCCACACCGATCCTCTGAATAGCAACTCACCCGGTCCCATGCCCCTATCCTATATTTACCCCTAACTAATGCACATAAAGCTGTCGACAATTTACCTGACCTGTACATCTTTGGATTGTGTAAGGAAAATGAAGCTCCGAGAGGAAACCCACGCAAACACAAGGAGAATGTGCAAATTCCAAAAGAGAGTCACCCGAGGCTGAAATCAAACCCAGATCCGTGGCACTATGAGGCAGCAGTGCTAACTGAGCCACCATGCCACCCTTGCTTTTTTGACACAGTTACAAAATCTATTATGTGTTGCTGGAAAAGCGCTGCAGGTCACGCAGCATCCAAGGAGCAGGGGAGTCGAAGTTTCGGGCATGAGCCCTTCTTCAGGAATCATCCTGAAGCCCTTCCTCGATGATTCCTGAAGAAGGGTTCATGCCCGAAACGTCGATTCTCCTGCTCCTTGGATGATGCCTGACCTGCTGCGCTTTTCCAGCAACACATTTTCAGCTCTGATCTCCAGCATCTGCAGTCCTCACTTTGTCCACAAAATCTATTCTGCCCTTTACCATTGATGCACGTTCCAACGCGACAAACCATGGATAATTTATTGTCCACTGAAATTTATTTATTATTATTTGTTGTTATTTATTTTAATAATCAATATTAATAGTTGTTTTTAGACTGGAACGATTGCATGACTTTGTGAGTGGGAGATCATGCCTCACAAATTTACTTGAGTTCTTTGATGAAGTGACCAGGAATGTTGATGAGGGCAGCCCAGTAGACATAGTCTGTACGGTTTTCAGTAAGGCCTTTGTCAAGATTATTCTTGAAAGGCTGGTCTGGAAGTTTAGAATCGCATGGAATCCGGATGGAGCTGACAAATTGGATAGGCGATTGGCTTGATGGTAGTAAGCAGAGGGTTATAGTGGAAGGATGCTCTCGGACTGGAGGCCTGTGACACATGACATGACTCAGGGGTCAGTGCTGGACCCATTATTGTTTATTATCTATTTCAATGATATTCTTGAGAATGTACAAGGCATGATCAGTAAATTTGAAGGTGACACGAAAATAGGTGGTATTGTGGACAGTGAGGAAGGTTATCAGAAATTGCAGCAGGATGTTGATCAACTGGAGAAGTGGGCTGAGGAATATTTTTCGCAAACTTAGATCAATGTAGAAGTTTCATGGTGAATGGTAAGGCCTTAAGCAGTGTCGTTGAGCAGAGGGACCATGAAGTTCAGGTCCACCATTCTCTGAAAATGGCGTCACAGGTAGACATGGGCAGTGAAGAAGGCTTTTGGCTCACTGGCAGTCAACGGTCAGGACATGGAGGAGAGAAGTTGGTAAGTTATGTTGGTAAGTTATACAGGATGTAGGTGAGACTGCACTTGTAGTGTTATGTTCAGTTTTGGTCACGTTGCGATCAGAAGGAGGTTTTTAAATTGAAATGTGTGGAGACGGAATTTACAAAGATGTTGTCAGGACTCAATAGTATGAATTATAGGAAGAGGTTGGACAAGTGAGAACTTTTGCTCTTGAGAGCGTAGGAGACTGAGGGGGATCTTATAGAAGTGTACATGATTATGAGAGGCATGGATAGGGTGAATGGACAGAAACATTTTCCCCAGAGTTGGGGAATTGAGGACGAGAGAGCATCAATTTAAGGTGAGATGGGAAAGAATAAAAGGGAAACTGATGAGCAATGTTTTACACAGAGAGTGGTCCACAAAGGGAATGAGATGTCAGCGGAAGTGGGTGAAGTATTTATATTAACAATATTTAAACGCATTTGGACAATTACATGGACAGGAAAGGACAACAAGTGACATGTGCTGGGAAAAGAGGTTAATGTGGATGGATATTTGTGTCAACACGCACCAGTTTGGGCCAAAGGGGCTCTCTCCATGCTGTAGGACTTGATGACTCCATAAGTAGAAGAGCATATGGGTCAAACTCTCATTCTTACTTTGGTCATGAGTTCGAATAATACTTGGACAATGTTCTGTCAAGGTAACTTTGCAGAGATTTTCCTTTTCAGTTTGATATCGAACATTTTTATAAATGACCTGGAAGAGGGGTTAGAAGGTTGGGTGAGCAAGTTTGCGGATGATACGAAAGTCGGAGGAGTTGTTGACAGTGAGGAAGGATGTAGCAGGTTACAGCAGAATATAGAGAAGCTGCAGAGCTGGGCAGAAAGGTGGCAAATGGATTTCAATGTAGCTAAGTGTGAGGTGATTCACTTTGGGAAGAATAACAAAAAGATGGGGTACTGGGCTAATGGTCGGATACTTGGTAGTGTGGATGAGCAGAGGGATCTTGGTGTCCATGTACACAGATCTCTGAAAGTTGCCACCCAGGTAAATAGTGCGGTGAGGAAGGCATATGGCGTACTGGCTTTTATTGGTAGAGGAATTGAGTTCCGGACTCCTGAGGTCATGATGCAGTTGTATAAGACTCTGGTACGACCGCATCTGGAATATTGTGTGCAGTTTTGGTCGCCATACTATAGGAAGGATGTGGAGGCATTGGAACGGGTGCAGAGGAGGTTTACCAGGATGTTGCCTGGTATGGAAGAAAGATCGTATGAGGATAGACTGACACACTTGGGGCTGTTTTCATTAGAGAAAAGAAGGTTTAGGAGTGACTTGATAGAGGTGTACAAGATGATGAGAGGCATGGATATGATAAATAGACAAAGTCTTTTCCCTGGGGTGAGGGCATCCAGAACTGAGAGTGCATAGGTTTATGGTGAGAGGGGAAAGATATAAAAGAGACCTATGACGCAACTTTTTCACGCAGAGGGTAGTATGTGTATGGAATGAGCTGCCAGAGGAAGTGGTGGAACCGGGTGCTCTGGTTTCCTCCCACAATCCAAAAATGTGCAGGTTAGGTGGATTGGCCATGCTAAATTGCCCGTAGTGTTAGCTGAAAAGGTAAATGTAGGGGAATGGGTCTGGGTGGGTTGCGCTTCGGTGGGTCGGTGTGGACTTGTTGGGCCGAAGGGCCTGTTTCCACACTGTAAGTAATCTAGTCTAGTAGAATTGCAACATTTAAAAGGCATCTGGATGGGTATATGAATAGGAAGGGTTTGGAGGGATATGGGCAGGCAGAACTAGATTGGGTTGGGGCCGAATGGTCAGTTTCCATGCTGTACATATTTATGACTCTATCTAGCATAGGTGTACCCACAGAACTGTCACAAAAAGAGCTCCAGTTCTTTAACCCAGGAGCGGTGAAGGAGGAGTGGTATGTTTCCAGGTCAAGAACAGTGTGTGACTTACAGGTGGTAGTGCATCTGCTGCCCTCCTCCTCCTAAGGAGGGTCACCGGTTTGGTTAGCGCCATAAAAGAAGGCTTGGTATGTTGGTGCATTGCATAGTAAATAGTATTGAAGTTCAAACCGAAACTTGATGGCCATTCATCTCTGAGGCATGATCACTTTCGCACTGGCTAGTTTCAAAATACATTTGTTATGTGGCCAAATGGCCTAACTTCATATTACCGATCATTGCATACAGCATTGCACAAAACGATTGCACTATCAAACCATTTTTTTTTCAAGCAGCTCCTCCACTAACTTAGTTTTAATATTTTATGAGAGGGAAAAAAAAAATCCCAGCAGCAGATTCCCTGAGGGAGCTGCTATTTTATTTTTTGATTTGAGTCTGAAGAATGGCTGTCTGCTCTGACTGAAGCCCGTATTGTTCCTCCGGCGTTTATAGTGGCCTGTCCCTGCCGCTTTTGGTTGTCAGTTTCAGCTGTCCGCTGTGGTGGCCGGTATATTGGGTCCAGGTCTATGTGTTTGTTGTTGGAGTTTGTGGATGCGTGCCATGCTTCTAGGAATTCCCTGGCTGTTCTTTGTTTGGCTTGCCCTATAATGGTAGTGTTGTCCCAGTCGAATTCATGTTGCTTGTCGTCTGCGTGTATGGCTATTAAGGATAGTTGGTCGTGGCGTTTCGTGGCTAGTTGATGTTCATGAATGCGTATTGTTAGCTGTCTTCCTGTTTGTCCTATATAGTGTTTTGTGCAATTCTTGCATGGGACTTTGTACACTACATTAGTCTTGCTCATCCTGGGTATCGGGTCCTTCGTTCTGGTGAAAATCCCATGAGTATAGGAGATGGGGTAGCATATTACGCTTCTACAGGACTTTGTTGAGGTCACGTTAAGAATACTGCGTACAATTCAGTTGGCACTGCTAAAGGATGGATGTTGCTAAGCTTGACATAGAGCAGAAAAAGAAATACAAGGATTTAGTGGAACCTGAGTAATTGAGCTGCAGGAGAGGATGAACAGGTTGAGGCCTTTCCCCCTGGACTGTTGGAGTCTCAATAGTGACATGACAGAGGCTTATAAAATCCTGAGGGCCATGAATAGTCTCAATGGCCAACATCTTTTTTCCCAGTGTAGGGACTTCCAGAACTAGACGGCATAGGTTGAAGATGACAAGGGAAAGATTTAGACGGAACCTGAGGGGAAACGTTTGCAGAAACTGGTGGGTGCACTGACGGGTACAATTACATATTTACCATATATCTGGATAGATATATAAATAGAAATGGTTCAGAGGGATATGGACCAAATGCTGGCATTGGGACTAGGTCAGGTTAGGATGCCTGATCGGCATGGAGAATTTGGACAAAAGGATGTGTTTCCATGCTGTATGACTCTCCTATTCTATCACAGGGATGAGGAAAAATGCTAAAATGGTTTTTGAATGGGAATTCTCTTCTCCAGAAGTTTGTGGTGCCTCTCTGATTGCAATTATTCACAGCTGAGTTAGTTAAAGATTTCACAGAGACTGCGTCATGGCTAATGGGATACAGACAAGAAAGTGGGGCTGAAACCAAACCTGACCAACCACAATCTTAGTGTCTGCTGGAGAAGACTCAAAGTATCTCAGCACCCAGTCCTACTCGTCAGTCCCCTGTTTCTATGTTCCATTCAGACCCTCAAACCTGCTGGATCTGAGCAGTTGGAGGCCACTTACTGCTATCATCTGGTGCACAGAAACAGAGGAGAACATTCACTCCCTCATGACTGTCACACTCGGTTTGGGAGATTTGGAAAATGTAATTGGAAAACCTAGGCTGGATATGAAAGCGGTCCCTCATTTCTCTTTACTGAGCTTCCCCTCTCTGCAACTTGTGCTTCATTTGTTGGCAGACCCAGATTCACTGTGAATACAGTCCCCATACCTCACCCAGAGATGGCTCACAAAGTCCTATGGGCTCCTTGACTGCAACATTCCATAACAGACCTTCCAGGTACCTTCATGTAAGTAATCTAATCTAATCTAATCTAATCTAATCTAATCTAATCTAATCTAATCTAATCTAATCTAATCTATTCTAATCTAATCTAATCTATTCTATTCTAATCGAATCAAATTTTCAAATAACAGAATGTGAGAATATCAGAAACAAATGCAGGTCGTTCACCCCCCAAGCCTGCCTTGCTTTTCACTCAGATCATGGCTTCATAGCCCTCACCTCTCTGACACATCAAAATCCCTCTCCAACCTCTATGAGCACTTCCATAGAACACAGAACAAAGAACATTAGAGCACAGTACAGGACATTCGGCTCTTGATGTTGTTCCACCCGTTTATCCTACTCTGTGATCAGACTATCCTACATGCTTCCGTTCACATTCTTCCATGTGCCTATCCAAGAATCTCTTCAGTTTCCCTCACGTAATTGACTCTACTTCCACTGTTGGCAGTACATTCCACACACCCACCACTCTCTGTCTAAACAACCTACCTCGGTCATCTCCCTTAAATCTTCCTCCAATTACCTTAAAATTATGACCCCTTGTGATAGATATTTCTGCCCTAGGAAACAGTCGTTAGTTATTCACTCTGCCTATGTTTCTCATCATCTTGCACACCTCTATCAAGTCACCTGTCATCTTTCTTCTTTCCAATGAGAAAATCCCTTGCTCCCTCAAGCTTTCTTCATGAAACTTGCCCTCCAGTCCAGGCAGCATCTTGGTAAATTTCCGCTCTAAAGCTTCCACATCCTTCCTATAATGGGGTGACCAGAACTGAACACAATATTCCAAATGTGGTCTATCCATGGCTCTATAGTGCTTCAGCCTAACCTCACGGCTCTTAATCTCAATCCACCTGCTAATGAAAGCCAACACACCATATGCCTTCTTAACCACATCATCAACTTGGGGAGCATATTTGAGGGATCTGTGGACACGGACCTCGAGGTCGCTCTGTTCCTCCACACTGCCAAGAATCCTGTCTTTAACCATGTATTCTGCATTCACATTCGAGCTTGCAAAGGGATTCACTTCACACTTTTCCAGTTTGAACTCCATCTGCCACTTCTCAGCCCAGTTCTGCATCCTGTCAATGTCCCGTTGCAACCTACAAAATCCCTCCACATTCTGTACCACTCCAACAACCTTTGTGTCATTGGCAAACGTGGTAACCCACTATTCCACACCCCCATCCAAGTCATTTATAGAAATAAAAAAGAGTAGGGTTTCCAGAGCCGCTCCCTGCAGAACATCACTGGTCACTTTCAGTGATCTAGCTCCCCTAACTCTGTGTAAGAGAATTCCTGACATTCACTACCCTTTGTTTGAAGAAAACATTTTCTGCTTCTACATCATGACCTATTGATATGAACAAAAGATGGACACAGGGGCTCAGGTAAGAGAGACTGATCCTGAACTCAAGGCAGTATTTGACTGAGGATGAGATCAAGGAGCCTGAGGAAAATCACACTTAATGAGAATCGATTGTGACCTCGCCACTGTTTGGAGCCATTCACGGCACAAGGGAAGATGATTACCATTGGTCGGCATCTATCATCTCGGCCATGGGGCATCTCTACAGGAGATCCTCAAGATAGCTCCCTCAGCCCAGGCATCTTCTGTTTGTCTGCGGGGAATCCTGCAGTTTGGAAGGAGGCCTTTCAGCCCATTGAGTCAAAACTTAGCAGAAGTGGGGATATTCACTGAAGTTTACATAATGTTTAAAACAAGTTGTCCCTCTTCAGCTCTTGAAGCAGTCTGTGTCCATGTACAACTAGACCTGGACTACATTCAAGATTGTGCTGTTAAAATCTGGGTAACATTCATGTTACAGCACTGTACATTTCTACAGTAAAACGAGGAGGACATTGAGCACTTCACTCTGGTTTCACAAGAATATGAGGAAGCCATTCAGCCCACCAAAACTACTGAGCAAAAAGGCGGATAGCACATCCAGTCCCTCCTGCCTATAAAACAGGAAGATAAGGGATCTGCTCACTCCCATACACACTTACACAGGATCAGTAAGAGAAAATTTCACTCCCGGTGTCATTAAAAAGGAACAGGAAGAGGTCATTCAGCTTCTCAAGCCACTAACACAGGAACAGGAAAGGGTCAGAGATGTTTTAACGCTTCAAACAAAAGGAGCAGGGGCAGCACAGATATATTGCTCCAAATTGATCCACGTGACATAATTACTGATAGTACATAAGTATTACATCAACATGGTTTTCTGGCATTCGAAATGAAGCCAACCTTTTTAAAGTATTTTCCAAATAATTGTTTTCAATCTCTAAGAAGGCAGAACCATGGTCTCCATGGAGGTCAGAAGCTGGTGTGGAATGACTAACTCTTTCAAAATGAAGTTATCGTTGCTGCTGACAGGATTGTGCACAAAGTGACATTCAATGCACTGTCAAACACTAACTGTGCATTCAAGTGTCCCGAGTTCATTCAGAGCCTGTAGCTCTCTGTCAATCGAAATGGGGGCTCTGCAGATGCATGTAAACGATCGGGAATCAATCATCCAATGGAAAGTATGGAATTTCTACACTATACTGCTGTTTGGGACATAATGAATGTCAGTCCATGATCATCAGGTTTCAGCTTCTTATTTTCTCAGAGCCCTACACATTAAACACATAGTCACTGCACTCACTCCGCATGGTACCATCATGCCAGGGTTTAGTCTGGTAAAACCCCTTTGTGCTGTCTCCGTGACAAAGAGATCATTATCTATAAAGCAAACCAAACAAGTACTCTCTAAACAAAACACGACCAATGGGAAATAGGTTCTAACTCTGGTGCTTCAATCATTTTGCATGAAGAGCCACATATCACTTACTTCCTGTCCCATAACAATTCTGCTTGCGAATTATGACCAAGGACATCCAGGTCCTTTTCAACAATAGCTCTTCCAAATCTCTCACCATTTAATAAATATAAGTATACATGATGATATTTGTTGTTCACATCCGAAACATTTTTATACCTTGTGAACAGCTATTGCCCAAACACTGATCCTGCTGCCACCCATCAATCATTCAGTCCAGAGAAGAAAAAAAAACAGCATTCTTCTCGTATCTCTATTACCAATGTTTAATCCATATGGTATATATTC
>NC_057717.1:11021078-11027300 GCF_004010195.1 Chiloscyllium plagiosum
AGCAATTCAGGCAACATCCGACGAGCAGCAAAATCGACGTTTCGGGCAAAAGACCTTCATCAGGAATATGCCTGTTGCATTAAATTGCATCTATCTCAATGTAAGATGGCTGACAGGTAAGGCCGATGAACTCAGTGCGTGGAGAGGTACGTGGGACTGGGATATTATAGACATTACAAAACATGGCAAAGTGAGGGACAGGACTGGCAGCTGAATGTACCGAGGTAAAGGTGCTTTATGCGAGACAGAGTTGGTGGAAGGAGGTGTGGGGTGTTTCATTTTTGATTAAGGCGAGTACCACAGCAGTAATCAGAGATAAAATAACTAATGGATCATCCAGTGAGGATTTGTGGGGGAAGCTAAGAAATAAAAAGGGAATGATGACATTATTTGGGTTGTACTATAGCCCCCCTAATAGTAAACGGGAATTAGAATAATTAAAATATGTAGAGAGATTGGGGAGACTTGCAGGGCCAGTGGGATTGCCATAGTCGTAGATTTTAATTTTCCTAACATTGACTGAGAATTACATAGAATTAAGGACTGAGATGGGGTGTATCTATTAAGTGTGTTCAGAAACGTTTCCTCAAGCAGCATGTAGGGGGTGCAATTCGGGAAGGGGTAAAACTTGACCTACTGTAAGAAATAGAGCAGGACAGGTGACTGAGGTGACAGTGGGGCAGCACGCTGGGACCAGCGACCATAGATTTAAAATACGTATGGAGAAGGACAAAACTGGCCCGCATGTTCAAGTTCTAAACTGGGGGAAGGCGAACTTTGATGGAATTAGATAGGAGCTTGTAGGGGTTGATTGGAGGAGTTTGTTTAAAGGTGAAGAGACCTCCGGCTAGTGGGAGGCCTTTAAAAGTGAACTGTCTACAGTCAAGGTCAATATGTTCCTGCGAGGGTAAAAGGCAAGGTTGGCAGGAAGAGGGAACCCTGGATGTCAGGAGATATTGAGGCTTTGACAGGCAAAAAGGAGGCGTGTCTGGGGTCCATGCAGCTGGGATCCCTGGCGGTGTACAGGGAATACAGGAGTTTACCGAAGAAGGAAATCAGAAGGGCGAAAAGGGCGCACACGACAGTGTTATCTGAGAAGATTAGGGTGAATCCAAAGAGGCTCTTTAAGTATATTAAAGTTAAATGAATAACTAAATGAGAATATGACCCATCAAGGTGCAAAGTGGACATGCATGTCTAGAACCATAGGCGATGTGTGAGATTCTCAATGAATATTTCTCCTCTGTCTTTACTGTGGAGAAATACAAGAAGACTTGGGAGGTTAACAAAGATCGTGGTGATATCTTGGGGTTAGTCAATATCACGGGAGAGGAAATGTTGGATGCATTAGAATGTATGAAGGTGGATAAATCTCCTGGTCCTAAACAGATGCATCCAAGAACACTGCAAAAGTCTACAGAAGAAACTACGGGGACCTGCGTGATATTTTTGGATCATCGTTAGCCACAGTTTAGATTATAGAATATTGAAGTGTAGCAAACGTTGTGCCATTTTTCAAGAAGGGAAGCAAAGAAAAATCTGGGAACTATAGACCGGGAAGCCTAACATCTGTAGTAGGTAGGTTACTTGAGAAGATTCTGAGGGATAAGATATGCACACGTTTGGAAAGACAGAGTTTGATTAGAAAGAGTTTATTTTTTCAATTTCCTACAGTATGGAAACAGGCCATTTGGCCCAACAAGGCCACACCGACCCTCTGAATAGCAACCCACCCAGTCCCATGCCCCTAATCTATATTTACCCCTGACTAATGCACATGAGGCTGTGGCCAATTCACCTGACTTGTACATCTTTAGATTGTGTAAGGAAAATGAAGCTCCCAGATGAAACCCACACAAACACAGGGAGAACGTGCAAACTCCACAAGAGAGTCACCCGAAGCTGAAATCAAACCCGGATCCGTGGCACCATGAGGCAGCAGTGCTAACCACTGAGCCACCATGCCACCCTTGTTTTTTTTTCAACGCAGTTCAATGACACAGGTACAAAATCTATTCTGCCCTTCACCAGTGATGCACATTCCAATGCCACAAACCATGGATAATTTATTGTCCACTGAAAATGTCATGTTGCTATTATTTATTATTGTTTGTTGTTATTTATTTTAATAATTATTATTAATAGTTGTTTTTAGACTGGACCGATTGCATGACTTTGTCAATGGGAGATCATGCCTCACAAATTTGTTTTGAGTTCTTTGATGAAGTGACCAGGAATGTTGATGAGGGCAGCGCGGTAGACATAGTCTGTATGGTTTTCAGTAAGGCCTTTGACAAGATTACTCTTGATAGGCTGGTCTGGAAGGTTAGAATCGCATGGAATCCAGAGGGAGCTGACAAATTGGATACACAATTGGCTTGATTGTATTAAATAGAGGGTTACAGTGACAGAATGCTCTCGGACTGGAGGCCTGTGACACATGAAATGCCTCAGGGGTCAGTGCTGGGCCCAGTGTTGTTTATTATCTATTTCAATGATATTCTTCAGAATATACAAGGCATGATTAGTAAATTTGATGGTGAACTAAAATTGGTGGTATTATGGACAGTGAGGAAGGTTATCAGAAATTGCAGCAGGATCTTGATCAACTGGAGAAGTGGGCTGAGGAATATTTTTTGCAAACTTAGATCAATGTAGGAGTTTCATGGTGAATGGTAAGGCCTTAAGCAGTGTCATTCAGCAGAGGGACCATGAAGTTCAGGTCCACCGTTCTCTGAAAGTGGAGTCACAGGTAGACATGGGCAGTGAAGAAGGCTTTTGGATCACTGGCAGTCAACGGTGAGGACATGGAGGAGAGAAGTTGATAAGTTATGTTGCAGTTATACAGGATGTCGGTGAGACTGCACTTGTAGTGTTGTGTTCAATTTTGGTCACGATACGATCAAAAGGATGTTTTAAAATTGAGGTGTGTGCAGACAGAATTTACAAAGATGTTGCCAGGACTCAATAGTATGAATTACAGGAAAAGGTTGGACAAGTGAGAACTTTTTTTCTTTAGAGCGTAGGAGACTGAGACGGATCTTATAGAAGTGTACAAGATTATGAGAAGCATGGATAGGGTGAATGGATTGAGCCTTTTTTCCCAGAGTTGGGAAATTGAGGACTAGAGAGCGTCAATTTAAGGTGAGATGGAAAAGAATAAAAGGGAAACAGATGGAAACTGTTTTACACAGAGAGTGGTACACAAAGGGAATTAGCTGCCAGCGGAAGTGGGTGAAGCATTTATATTAACAATATTTAAACGGCATTTGGACAATTACATGGACAGGAAAGGACGACAAGTGAAGTGTGCTGGGAAAAGAGGCTAATGTGGATGGATATTTGCGTCAGAATGGATCAGTTTGGGCCAAAGGTCCTCTCTCTATGCTGTAGGACTTAATGACTCCATAACTAGATTAGCATTTGGGTCAAACTCTCATTCTTCCTTTGGTCATGAGTTCGATGTTGGGCCGCCCATTTACATTAAGGTACCTGGATTGAGGAAGGCACTGTTGTATACCACCCGTTTATCCTACTCTATGATCAGACTATCCTACATGCTTCCGTTCACGTTCTTCCATATGCCTATCCAAGATTCTCTTAAGTTTCCCTCACGTAATTGATTCTCCTTCAACTGCTGGCAGTGCATACCACACACCCACCACTCTCTGTCTAAGAACCTACCTCGGATATCTCCCCTAAACTTTCCTCCAATTACCTTAAAATTATGACCCCTTGTGATAGATAATTCTGCCCTAGGAAACAGTCGCTAGCTATTCACTCTGTCTATGCCTCTCATCATCTTGCACACCTCTATCAAATCACCTGTCATCTTTCTTTCCTCCAACGAGAAAAGCCCTTGCTCCCTCATGCTTTCTTCATAAACCTTGCCCTCCATTCCAGGCAGCATCTTGGTAAATTTACGGTCTAAAGCTTCCACATCGTTCCTATAATGGAGTGACCAGAACTGAACACAATATTCCAAGTGTGGTCTATCCAGGGCTCTATAGAGCTTCAGCATAACCTCACGGCTCTTAATCTCAATCCCCCTGCTAATGAAAGCCAACACACCATATGCCTTTTTAACCACACCATCAACTTGGGGAGCATATTTGAGGGATCTGTGGACACGGACCTCAAGGTCACTCTGTTCCTCCACACTGCCAAGAATCCTGTCCTAAACCATGTATTCTGCATTCACATTCGAGCTTGCAAAGGAATTCCAGTTTGAACTCCATCTGCCACTTCTCAGTCCAGCGTTCTATATCTTTAGTGGGCGGCATGGTGGCACAGTGGTTAGCACTGCTGCCTCACAGCGCCTGAGACCCGGGTTCAATTCCCGCCTCAGGCGACTAACTGTGTGGAGTCTGCACATTCTCCCCGTGTCTGCGTGGGTTTCCTCCGGGTGCTCCGGTTTCCTCCCACAGTCCAAAGATGTGCAGAGTCAGTTGAATTGGCCATGCTAAATTGCCCATAGTGTTAGGTAAGGGGTAAATGTAAGGGTATGGGTGGGTTGCGCTTCGGCGGGTCGGTGTGGACTTGTTGGGCCGAAGGGCCTGTTTCCACACTGTAATGTAATCTAAAAAATCTAATCTAAAAACACGACCAATGGGAAAGATGTTGTACCTCTGGGGCTTCAATCATTTTGCATGAAGGGCCACATATCAATTCCTGCCCCATAAGAATTCTGTTTGCGAATTATGACCAAGGACATCCAGTCCTTTTCAACAATAGCTCTTCCCAACCTCTCACTATTTAATAAATATAAATGTACATGATGATATTTGTTGTTCACTACTGAATTACTTTTGTACCTTGTGAACAGCTATTGCCCAAACACTGATCCTACTGCCACCCATGAAGCCTTCAGTCCAGAGAAAAACATTATCGTATCTCCATTATCAATGTTTAATCCATATGGTATATATTGCTCCCCGACATCCCCATGGACTCTCACATTCCCCACTCACCTGTATTCAATCAGGTCAAGCGTCTTCTAAAAACTCAAGTAGTCCACTCCCATTGGTTCTCAATTGTCGATGGCACAATGCACAATCTCCACAAAAAGGTTTATCGACAATCATTTCCCTTTCCTGAATCTAGGCCGATTCTACCAAATCATATCATTATTTTCCAAGTGTCTAGTTGTTATGTTCCTTATAAAAGGTTCCAATTATTTTTTTTTCTCACAGCTAACATCAAGCTATTTAGTTTTATTTTTTCCCTCTCCGTCCTGTTTTAAATATTTACGTTTCCGATAGCTGCTTTCCAGTCTGCAGGATCCTTTCCAGAATCTAACCAGCTTTGAAGAATAATCAATATTTTTTTCACTAGCTCTGTTTACATCTCCTCAATACTCTGGGATGTAACTCATCAGATGTAGCAACTTTTGAAACTTCAGTTCAATTAGATTTCCAAAAGGATAACCTGCATTAATTCTAATTTCCTGCATTTCCTCATTTTCACCAGTCCCCCTTCTCTCTAGTATATCTGGAAGTTGGTTTCTGTACCTTCTCCTGTGGAGATGGAACCAATGCATTCCTCTCAGCAGGCGGTGGCTTCGGTCATCTGGTTATACATCGGATGACTACACTTCAGAGATGGTGGATACATTATCCACTCCCACCTGGAAAGTTACAGAATTAAAACAAGTAAATTCATAGTGAGAGTCAGCACAGTCCTGTCCCTGGTGTGAGGCTGCAGGTTATACTGAAGGAAGGACACAGCTCAGTGAGCACCTCATTTTTGAAACAAGCTGGTTTCACACTTTACACCTGAATGGGTCCAGCTTAGACAAATGTTCCTGGAAATCCCAGGAGGGAAAGTGCAGTGCTTTGCTCCTCCTTGTTTTCAGAGCTTCCCTTCTGTGTAGTCTTCGCTCCATTTATTTACCATGGACCCAGACACGCTGTAAATGCAATGTCCAGAGTGCGATCACCAGACCCTCGAGTCTCCCTGACTGAACTCAGCAGCTGACAAAACAAACCTGAGAACACCATCCACAGGAACTCCACTGACTTTCTAATGACATCAGCAAGTCAATGCCCCACACCCATGGTGCTCCCATTCAGCGTTGAAAATGCGTCCCTCTCCATAGTTTCTCTTCCTGGCTGAGAAAGCCGTTGCATCACTGCACAGTCCCGCAGTAACAGTTCCTCTCTCCAAAGAAGCAGCTGACTCTGTAACATTTCCTTCTTCTGTATCTCAGCAACTGTCAGGGCA
>NC_057717.1:11028066-11059003 GCF_004010195.1 Chiloscyllium plagiosum
TTCTCCCTGTGTCTGCGTGGGGTTCCTCCGGGTGCTCCGGTTTCCTCCCACAGTCCAAAGATGTGCAGGTCAGGTGAATTGGCCATGCTAAATTGCCCATAGTGTTAGGTAAGAGGTAAATGTATGGGTGGGTTGCGCTTCGGCGGGGCGGTGTGGACTTGTTGGGCCGAAGGGCCTATTTCCACACTGTAAGTAATCTAATCTAAAAGGGTTAGATGATGTTTAATTCAGCAACAGCATTGAGGCAGAGGTCGAGACTAGAGATATTATCGAGTTGGGTGTGGGCAGATTCGATGACAGAAAGAATACCGAGACATAAAACAGTTCAGGGCAAAGGTCAGGTTGAGGTTGTGAACAGTCATGTTCCTTCTGAGATGTTTATGAGTAAAGGGTCTGAAATTAATTTAAAGGAAATTGAGTTTGTGAATGAAACTGAATAAAATACTCGACGTCTTTGCGAAATATAAATAACAGAATTATCAATGATTTTCACCATAGTTTGTAGAATTGACAGGGATAGACTTACCAGGAACACCAATAATAGCGAGTATGGGGTAGTAACCAGCTTGAATAATCCTCAGTACGGCTTCGATCCGCAACTCTAACCATGGCCAATCCTGAGAAAGCCAGTAAAGACCCAAAGATAAACTCCTGTTCATTGTAGTGATATTCCAATGTAATATTCTCAGATTCGGATCCATTGCTGGAACATTTCAGTCTATTGTTCTAATTCACTTCCTCTCCCTCTCTCTGGAGCTGCTATCCCTATCGTGTTGAGGATCACGCTGCCCCCGATACTACGGGGCAACAGGGTTAAAGATGCCCCTTAATTATGGAAGAGGGAAACTCTCCAGTGACACAGTTAGGGTCCATGGAGACTGATATCAATCATAGTCACTGAACAAACAGCTCCAGTTAACCCATTTCACTGCATCCTGCATAGATCACAATAATACTTAGTCTGGGTGTGGTATTGACATCGCTGACTATTGGGTGAATGGCACATCTCCAATTCTAAAGTTCGAGGTGACGGAGAGAGATGATGCTTTCTCTTCACAAGCTCGATGATTCTATTGTGTTTTGGCAGGGTAGGAATTGCTGGGTTCCCGAGACTGTCTATGACTGATCACCAGGCCTGCTGCATGCTTTCGTTTTATTTATTTATGTTTAACTTTGACATTTATCTTACCATCATTTAAAGGTTTCGGTGGGGTTAGGCATTTTTGAGAGGCTCCTGCAGTGCCATAAACGGGGTAGATGCACTCCATTCCTTGTGATCCTTGAAGCTGCAGCCTGGTCCTGTGGAGTGATGGCCAAGATCTCATAGAAGCAGGAATCTTAGTTTTAAATTTTGCCAGTTATTGGTAGGGTCTCAGCAGGGTTGGAAGGCAGGAAATCTCTCACGGCTGCTGCCCTCTCTCTCTGAGATTTCTCTCAGAATAGTCTTTTGATGTTCTTTTCTCCTGGATTGGAGAACTGCATGTGAGACAATCTGTTTCCTGAATTTGTTTTGTGAAAAGCGGATGTTTATAGGATGTTGCCATTTTGGAGTAGTTACTGTATAGTAGTTAAATAGTCTATTATTCTGTTATGTTTTCCAATAGAATTAAGTTATTACAAGTTGCTCTTGTTTTTGTTGTATTTTATCGACGGTGTTTGAATATATTGTATTTTGCTGAATGTCGAATATTTTGACCAAACGAATTGCATCTGAAACAGAGCACCTTTAAAATAAGAAAACTTTCGGGTTTAGATAAGATTACATTACAGCATGGAAACAGGCCCTTCGGCCCAACAAGTCCACACCGACCCGCCGAAGCGCAACCCACCCATGCCCCTACATTTACCCCTTACCTAACACTACGGGCAATTTAGCATGGCCAATTCACCTGACCTGCACATCTTTGGACTGTGGGAGGAAACCGGAGCACCTGGAGGAAACCCACGCAGACACAAGGAGAACGTGCAAACTCCACACACAGTCACCTAAGGCGGGAATGGAGCCCGGATCTCAGGCGCTGTGAGGCAGCAGTGCTAACCACTGTGCCACCGTACCGTGGGTTGACACGACCTTCATCATATATTTTCAGGTTCGTCTGCTCATGTGCATCGCAAGAAGGCCAGATATTCATGTTTTAATTGGTTAATTACTTAATGGACAACATGTTGCAGAAATACGGGGTTTAACAGTGGACTGCGCTGACCTGGAGGAGTGATAGCTCGATAAGGAATTATACCGGATACTTAATCCACTTCACAGATCCAGCCCAGACACGTATAAACCTAGATGAGATACCTGCTCAGCACGGAGCACTGTGCAGACCAGGCTCAGTTCAACACAGAAATCTGTCCAGGATGGAGCATTGTACAGACCCAGCTCAGGACAACTTAGCAATCTTCCAGGATGGAGCACTGTGCAGACGAGGCCCAGTACAACCCAGCAATCTCTCCAGGATGGAATATTGTGTAAGTCTCACCACTGGCTATCTGTCCAGCATGGAGACCAGTACAGACACACCGGGCATTGATTCAGTAACCCAGATGAAACGGTCTGTCCAGTATGGGGTGATATGCAGCCCATACTAGTGTCTTGCTTTGTAAACAGGTTTCTGTTCAGTTTGTGTAGCTGTACAGTGACAAGCAGTGAATTGGTCTGTAAACCGGGAGCAGTTACCCTCCCAGCATGTAGAGCTGTGCACACCACCCCAATGTATTGTTCAGTAACACTGTGTTAGATCACTGCCCAGCGTGGGGAAATTTGCAGCCCATACTGGAAGTGAAAGGATGTGCAGCTCCCATCCATTTAAAGCTACATATCTCCATTGTGCCATGACAACGGGTGCTGTGGGTATGAAAATCACTGCCAGAGAGAGATGGTGGGGAAATCAGTTTAAATAACAACAACAAAAAAAAAGAATTTGGGGAAAAAGAGAGAGGAAGATTGAGAGAATATTTCATTGAGGATCACACGGTTCAGCATGCTGATATGAAGTTATTTCGACAGTACCCTGCAACATGAGCCAGTATTCCCAGGATTGATGGGTGAACCGGATATTGGTGTGAGTTCAGATGATATAAAGTTTTGAATGAGCATTTCTTCTGCAGCCCTGTAACTGAAAGTGGGCACAGCAGAGTCTATGACTCATTGGGCTGAATATAACAATAATTTATCTGAGTATGATTTTCACTGAGTGTGACAGATGGGTTGTCTGCACGAGGCTGAGCTAGTTTCCTGGTACTATCATATCGAACTCACCTCATTAACTACCCAGGCACCCCATGGTGTCCCTGTCATTCAATGTCAGCCCGATCCCACCCATCATGGCTGGAGTTCCTCACCACCGCCCAGATGCCCCGATAGTCCATGATCCCAGGAACTGGTGCTATCTTTAAAAGCTAATGGGCACACGATTGAGCTCTCTTCGTTTGGAGTTGCCCTGCACAGTTTACAGTGAGCATGGCAGATACGGGTCAATTACACAGCGGTTTCTTGACAGGGGCATGGAGGTCCTAGTGGAAGTGCTAGTACAGAGGGATACCATTTTCTTCCCAGATGCAGCCACACCACAAGACCCACCAAGCATGGCCTGAACTCACCATCCGGCTCAGTGCAGTATCTGCGGTCTGAAGAAATGTTCAGCAATACCGGACAAGCTTCAATAGCCTTCCCTACTCTGTCAGGATAAGGGCACCGTATTCTCCCTGCTCCCTCACACTTACTGTATATCGGTTATAGCACCGACACCCGAACACGATTCATGGTCCACAACTCTCACTACTGCATGCAAAGCCTTCTCTCTCTCTCTCTCTCGCCTTTGCAATACTCCCAATGTTGATAGAATATTCTGAAGAATGCTGATTTTGGAATGTTCAAGTCAGTGTTCCAAATAATTCCCATTTTCAGAAAAATGTCAATGTCCCAGGATGTAACACAGTAGGGGAAGACACAAAGTTGTACAGTTTTCAAATCGCATGCAATTCAAATCCACCACGAGGCCATTCAGCCCTTCAAACGTATTCTCGCACTTAAGAAGATTGTGGCTGACCTGATACTTTTCTCAGTTCCACGTTACATGAACTTTCAGTCATTCAACCCCCTGGATTCCTGTCACTGAGCAGATAACACTCAGGCACTTTTACTCCGGTTTTCTTCAAGCGCCTGCTCGAGGGCATTTCCCAAGGGGACACACTCTCCCAACAATATATATTCCATCAGCTTTCTCCATCTATGAAATGGTAAGCACATTTTACACAGACCAATCAAACGTCTACACTCATTTTATGGTTATCGATATCCAATCACAATTAGTAATTCTGGTTATTTCATTTGTCTCACCGTCAGCCAAAGACGGCTTTGAAATACTTGTCTCATCATAAAATACAATTTCTAGCAGAGAACGTTTTTACCCTCAGTCGGTATTTTGACGGTTATCTGAATTGTACCTTTTTCCTTGTTATGAAAGTTTCTCTTGCCCTTTGCCTGTGACTGTTTCTGTCTGTAACAGTTACACTGTCTCTCACTCAGTTGGTTTGCAATGAAGATGGAGGCCAACAGCCCCTGTTCAATTCACCACACTGACAGAGGTTACCATGATGGGGACCCGAGGTGTGGTGACCCTCAGCTTAAACGACCACAAGTGGTCTCTCTCTAATGACAGAGCAGCTCTATGGTCCTTGGAACTCTCTTCTATCACTGTTCGCATTTGGAAATGTTTTCAAGATTACCATTTCATTTTGCCGGATGTTCTGAAGCAGTGTCATTTTGTACCACTGTCAACATTTCCCCATTCCAGCCCATTCCTTGATAATCCTTGACTCTGTTGCTACTTATGAACCTTCTGTCTGTGCCTCAAAAATATTCAATATCTCTGCCTCCAATGGTCTGCGGGGAAGAAAGTTCCAAAAATTCATAGCACTGAGAAAACAAAAAAAGCCTCATCTGAGGTGTGAGGTTATTTTTGTCTACTTCCCTGAGATTGGATATAATAACATTGGAAGCAGTTCATAGATGTTTCACTTCATGTATTCGAGGGATGAAGGCCTTATATTATGGTTACTCATAGAAAGAGAGGTGATCTTACTGAAACATACAAGACCTTCAGCAGCGTGTATCAGGTAGATACCCACTGGGTATTTGTATAGTCCAAACTTCTTGATATTGTTATAGAGCCTCAACCGTGTGGTGGCAGGGCATTCTGCCCATCAAATCCACACGGACCCAACGAACAGCATCCCAGCCAGACCTGCCCCCCATCCTATCCATGTAACCCTGCATTTCGCATGACTAACTCACCTAACATACACATCCCTGGGCATTATGGGCAAATTAGCATGGCCAATCCACTCTAGACTGCTCATTTTTGGACTGTGGATGGAAACTGGAACACTGGGAGGAAACCCACACAGACACAGGGAGAATGTTCAAACTCCACCTACAGGCCCGCCGAGGTTGATGTGAGGCAGCAGTGCGAAACACAGATCCACCATGCTCCTCCGTTAGTTATATTAGTTACTTGTGTTTGACTAAAGAAATCTGCTTGCCTTGTTCGTATCACTGAACCTGACCCAGTCTAAGACTTTTATCATCGGCCATATCATCAACCTGGTCACATTTATAATGTGATGCGAGTAGTGAAGGAGTGGGACTAGAAAAGGAAATAGTGACACCTTCCAACCTCAGTCAGAACTGGAGTGAGGAGAAATTCACAAAGTGAAAATTTATTCACTTAGGAATTCTCCCTCCCAGAGAAGAGGATGGCTGAAGCTTTATACTTTATCGAGGCTGGCTTCATCTGATTTTCCGTAGAAAGTTAAATCAGGGATAATAGTGCTTGGAGAGAAAAGTGCAGCTGGGACCACAATGAGATGAGCCACGACCTTATCAACTGATGGAGTAGTGTCAAAGGGCCGAATGTCCCACTCGTGTCCGTCAGCCCTATGTTCTGATGTTCCATTCAGCCCATCAGACCTGCTACACAGGGACTGATCGAGGCCACCCCGATGGTTAGGTGTAGTTTGGGAAATGTAATTGGAAAATCCAGGCTGAGCCAGGAATTGACCCGCATCCCAATCCCTCTTTTCAGGCTTCCTGTCTCTGCAACTTCTGCTCCAGATGTGGGTCATGTTACAGATCCAGATTCGCTGTGAATACAGCCCCGTACCGCATCCAGCTTTAGCTCAAAGAAAGCCTCTGCTCTCCCTGAATGCAACATTGTATAACACCATTTTCAGGAAAATAACCAGTTACTTTCCAGAAGAATAACATAAGAACGTAAGAAATAGAAACAGGAGCAGGCTATGCGGCCCCTCAAGCCTGCACTGTCATTTAATAAGAACATGGCTGATCTACTTCAGGGCTCAACTCCACTTTCTTGCTCACCTTTTGTATCCCTCAACTCGGTGATATGTCAAAACCCAATCCAGCCAGTCTGTAAATACATTCAGTGACCCAGTCTCCACAACCTCAGGGGTTAGGGAATTCCAGGCATTCACTACCTTCTGAAAGAAGACGTTTCTTTGCATCTCAGTTTGAAATCGATATCCCTTATTCTGTATCTACAACCCTGAGTTCGACTCTCTGCCCTGGAAATGATCCACATTCTCAAAAGCTACCTGTTCCAGCCCCCTCTGCATCTTGTCCATTTCAGTAATATCATCTACATTAATTTCAACTACAATGAATAAACGCCTTACCAATTTAGATGTACTCAATAACTGAACCCTTTCATTCCAGGAACCTGCCTCATGAACCAACCTAGTTACTTGTTGCATCAGCATGCTGACGTTATGTTTCAGACACAAAAACAATCCCATCCCTTTGCACTGTTCCTTTTGTGGGTGTCCTCTCCATTAAGTAACAGCCTGCCTTTTGGTTCTCAGTGTCATCCTCAAACTCGGATATATATTGCACTCAGCTCCGGCTTTCAGTATGGATTGTAACTAAATCTTGCTTTGGACTGATATTTGTGATACTCCAGCAGATATATTTCATCAGGAAGATCCATTAACCCTGACAGTCCGATTTTCTATGTGTTAACCAACCGTCATCCCATGCTAATATATTAGCTGTCAAATTATGAGCTTCTGTCTTGTGTAACAAGTTTTATTTCGTGAAACCTTTTGAAAAATATCGAGAAAGCCTCGTGTCTACCAGATCCCCTTTATCATGTCCGCTTGTTACATTCTCAGGGATCTCCAGAAAAATCTTTGCATATGATTTAAGAGGCAAAATATAGATCGCCTTTCACAAAACCATGTTGACTTTGCGTGAAGCTTTTCTAAATGCCCTGCAAGTCCTTCCTTAATAATAGACTCTAGCAGATTCCCAACAATAATGTTGAGGGTAAATGGTTACTGCTTTCAGTCTCGCTGTTTTCTTGAAAACAGGCGCTACATTGTAGGGTCTCCAGTTTCACTGGAACATTCCTGCAATCCAAAGAGTTATGAAATATTTCTCACAGTAACATCAGTCACTCTGTAACCGCCGCTTTTAAAACCAACTGTGAATTACTGCTGACCTGCGTACCCTTACTCTTATCTGTTTATTAAAAAAGCCTTGTTCCTTTTGTTAGAGGCAGTTCAAGAACTTCCCTCCTATTGCTATTTTGATTATATCATTGAAATACTTACAGTGCCTTCTAATGTGAGGAATGATATAAACTTCTGGTGTAAGTTATCTGTCTGTTCCCTCGAGGCATACCCACAAAACGTCCTCAATATATTTTCCTGACTTCATTTCTACCAAAGGGCATGCATTCATCTTGAGCTTTCTTTATATACACAGAAAAGCTTGCGCTGCTTGCTTTTATATTTCTTGCCAGTGTATTTTTACATCATATCTTTTCTTCCCCTTTTACCTTGCTTTCTAGATTCATAAAGTCATAACACGCACAAACAGACCCTTTGGTCCAACTTGTCCACGCTTACCAGGTTTTCCAAACTAAACTAGTGCCATCTGCTTGCATTTGGCCCATATGCTTCTGAACGTTTCCCATTTATATGTTTATCCAAATGTGTTTGAAACGTTGTAGCTGTACTTGCATCTTCCTCTGGCAGCTCATTCCATAAGCAAATTAATAGATCCCTGAGAATGTAACAAGCGGACATGATAAAGGGGATCTGGTAGACACGAGGCTTTCTCGATATTTTTCAAAAGGTTTCACGAAATAAAACTTGTTACACAAGACAGAAGCTCATAATTTGACAGCTAATATATTAGCATGGGATGACGGTTGGTTATCTGTGTGAAAACGTTGTCCATTTGTCCCTTTTAAATTTCCTTCTTTTAACCATAAAGCTACGTCATCTATGTTTGGACTCTCCTATCCTCTCAAAAAGACCTTGTCTATTTACCCTATTCATGCCTCCCATGATATTAAAACTTCTCGAATGTCACCCCTCAACACTCGATCTGATTCGAGCTTCAAGAGCAAGCATTTAAAGATAAGCACTGCAAATTTGTAACAGTATTAAAAATGACAGGAAAACAACACTCAGCCCAAACTTCATAATGTGATTTATTTTTCTCCATGTTACAATACTAAGGCAGCTTGCAACTCTTACTAGTGCTAATAAGAAGTTAAGCAAACAAATTCCTTTGTTCAAAGGGGATGATGATCTCTACAGTGAAAACGTATCTTTGGCCAGTTCTATGTTAAAAAAAAAGAATTCGTATACCATACGGTCAGCATGCACCTATAGCAGAGTGAGATGAAGGCTGAGTGTACTTTTTGGATTTGGGATCACAATGTGAATTCAGTGCAAAGGGGGAGAGGTGTTTTCAATACGGTTTACTCCACGAATGAAACTTTCTGGAATGAGATGTGAGTGGGAGGTCTAAAACAGCATGAATGGAGAGGCCGAGCCACACTAAGACCAGAGGCAAGGTGGCAGCACAAAACGCAGATTGATGCTAGTGCAGGGAAGGTAGACTTGGTCAAAGAGCTTCAGGTGAAGTGGGGAGGGACCATAATGTGAGAGAATGTGCTCTGTAATTGGAGATGGAGAACTTGAATCAGGAAGGGGAGAGGAGCAGGGAAGAGGATGGAGCAGCAATGGCAGGGGTTTCTGGGGGGGAATTCAGGAAGCACAGCTGAAAGTCATGCCCAGCATCTGCTTATGGTCCCTGAAATAAACATACGAAATCTGGACCTACACTAATGTTCATCATAGTATCCTTGCAACCATGGGTGGTACATTTTCTTATCGACTCCTCCTTTTTGAACAGAAACAATAATTTCTGAGCGTTATTGGATACCTGCTTGAATGTCTACCCAGATATACCCACTGACCTTCCTCTGGGTCTACTTCCACATCCCGCTTCAGATCAGATGTGAGACAGAAGGCCTCAATTTAGATGTTTGGTTCTTTTAATCATTCGGGGGGACTTCTACATTTAGCTGAACACATGATCAGCGGAGGCTGACTCCATTCTCCCAGTTTCTCCGTCTCTGTTGTTTCTGTTTGATGACACCACATTCCAGTGAACTGCCTGTGATGTGACCTCCTTTTTCTTCAAATCAGAAATCCGCTAATTCTGGTGGACAGGGCCTTCAGCTGTGACTATTCCATCTCCCTTGCTTCTGCCCTCACTCCGTCCCCTCCTTCCCAGAACAATGATAGATCTCCCCTCGTCCTCACTTCTACTGTACTAGAATCCACATTCATAGAATCATCTTCCGCCACTTCCACCATCTCCAATGGGAAAGCACCATCAAACACATCTTTCCCTCACGACCACTGACAGCATTTCATAGGGACCATTTCTTCTGTGACACCCTCCATCATCCCGAACACTTCCCAAATCCCCCATGACACCTTCCCATGCAATTACAGAAGCTTCAACACTTGCCCATTCACCTTTCCCTCCTCACTGTCCAAGACCCCAAACATACATTCCTGGTGAAGTAGCATTTCATTTTTACTCTTTCAATCCGGTCTCCGGTCATTGCTGCTCACAATGCTGTCTCCTTTACACTGGGGAGACCAAACAGAGACTGGTTTGAGGACCACTTTGACTCTGTCTGTAGGAATAACCCTGAGCCTCTCATTGCTTCTCATTTCAATAACCGACCTTGCGCTCATCCTAACATTTCGGTCCTGAGCTGCTGCAATGTTCCAGTGAAACACTACCCAAGCTCGAGTAACACCTAACTTTACACTTTGATGTGTCACAGCCTGCAGGGGTTAATACACAATTCCAAATTCACAGCCTGACTCCATTATGGCTCTTGTCCATTTTACATATATTCTACTTCCTGGCCTCACAATGATCTCGTCTGTGTCTTTTTTATCCTGCACTCAACAGAGACAACTCATTTCTGCCATCCACAATTTTATTTACACCAATTTTATATCTGTTTCTCTTTCACCACAATTAAAAGTCCATCCCCCTGTGCCATTGAGTCTCCACATGCTCTGTTTCCTATCATCCCTCGTTCACTTTTGCCAAGGCATTAAGCATCCCTTTTCAGTTCTGAACAAGTGCCATGCTGGACTTGAAACAGTATCTCTCTTTCTCTGTCTCCACAGATGCTGACAGATCTGCTGAGTTTATCCAGAAATTTCTGTTTTTGAACATGTTCAAAGGTATATGTCAAAGCTGCTCAAATGTCCTGACCCATTTGGATTGCCGTACACTGGGAAGTGAAAAATACCAAAAGATGCACAAATATCTTGGTTCTGAAACTGCATAAGACTGGAATCCTTGATACTACAGAATTCATATTAGAAGCCATGGAGAGAACAGAGTGAAGCACATTCAATTTAAACACCGAAAATGGCACAACTGCAAATGAAAACGTCCAGATGAATGTTAGAATTAGAATCGCTACAGTGTGGAAACAGGCCCTTGAGCCCAACAAGTCCACACCGATCCTCTGAAGAGTAAACCAAGCACACCTATTTTCTTATCCTATATTTACCCGTGACTAATGCACCTAACCTGGATATTTTTGGTTTGTGGGAGGGAACCAAAGCACTCAGAAGAATCCCACAGGGAGAATGCGCAAGTTCCACAAAGACGATCGCTGGAGGATTGAATCGAACCTGGGTCCCTAGCGCTGTGAGGCAGCAGCACTAAACACTGAGCCATGGTGCTACCTCACGGAATATGTTTCGGAATTTTTAAAAACATGACAAGTAAGAGGTGTGACACAATAACCAAATGCTCAGAGGAATGAGAATATGAAAGTGGAAGTGCTACCACATGAGAAACCAGAGTAGCTCACGGGGTACGGGTAAATGGGTCTCGGTATGAATTGGGCGACAGACATCAGAATTACATTGCAGAAACTGCAGCTCAAACCCGGGAATTCATGTAATAGTGTAGATCACAGTTGAACAGAAGGAGAATTTTACTGAGTCACAATCTGTAACTTTTTTCCCAGGATAATTCCTCAGTCCATTATTCCCATTAAGCTGAATGATGTTTCAGTCACGAGTGTAGGTGAACATACCAGGGTCAGAGCCGTGTGTACCTAAAACTGATGACAACCCATTCAAAGTTACCACACTTGACTACCCACTTACATTGCAAACAGCAGGACTAACATTTGATAGAGAGGACGAAATGATTACAAAGCAAACAGATCAGATCAAAGCTCTGCAGTCCTGTCACAGCCAGTTAGAAATGGAGTTGAACTATGAACCAACTGACGAAAGAGGAGGACTCCACAAATATTTTTTAAAAAAATGTTTAATGGGATTAGTGTGTCGCTGGGTAGGTCATCATTTATTGACAGGAGGGTAGTTAAGAGTCAAACACATTGCTGTGGGTCTGGAGGTACAAGTAGGCCAGAGCAGGAATGAATGGCAGTTTCCTTCCTCGAAGGGCATCTCCGAACAAGATGGGTTGCCCACACAATCAGCAACTGTTTCATAATCATCATTAGACTCTTAATTCCAAACATTTATTGAATTTGAATTCCATCATTTGCTGTGGCAGTATTCGAACTCAGGCCACATGAGCATCGCCTGGGTCGCTAGACTAACAGCTCAATACCACTAGGTTATTACTTTGCCATTCCCCGAAAGAATGGAACTTTGCTGCACATCAGTGTAAAAGACAGTATGCAATGTCTGCACCATCCTCAGCCAGATGTGTTCCTTCGATGATGCCCACAGAATCACAGATGCCAGTCTCCAACCAATTCGATTCGTTGCACCTGACATGAAGAAACAGCTGAACACAGTAGGTACGAAAAAGGCAATGGGTCCTGACTCCATTCCTGTAATAGGACTGAAGACTTGTGCTGCATAACAAGCCGTGTCCCTGGGGAAACTGTCTCATTCCACCTCCAACTCTGACATCTCCCTGGCAACGTGGAAAATTCCTCAACTATGTCCAGTCCCTTAAGAGAAGAATCATTACAATCTGACCATTTACCACCCCCTCAGTCCCATCACGATAGACAAAATGGTGTGAGTTATTTTTGGCAGAGCTGTCATGCAGCACAGAAATTATCTGCTCAGTGTGGTTTCCGATTGGTCCCCATGTGGAGATGGTGCTGTTGTGGAAATGTCACTGGATTGCCAATCCCGTCCAGGCTAATGCTCTGGCAGCTGGTGGAAGTTAACATCAACTAATAAGATATCGAAATCTCAACTTTGCTGTCAGTAACAGTGACCTTGAAGCCAATGTCGATTGTAAACACCAATTGTCTTCCCAATGTATTTTCAGGCAGTGAATCTCCCCTGCTTTCCTGTTCTGGACTAAAAGTACCTCCAGACGAGAGGCATGTGGCAAACTCTTCAACGGTCTCTAAAATGCCAAGCAAGACATTCTATCGTATCAAACTGTTCCGAGCCCTTAATGGATAAAATTGGAGAGAACGCCCAACACCAGTCTCGGTATCAGAAAAGGGAATGGGAAACACAGTCCTGTTGATCCAGCAGATGCCTCCTTCCCAACAGCTGAGAGCTTGTGACACATTTACAGAGCTTTCCCACAGACTGCACAGAAACATCGGGAAAGGAGTAGGTCATCCAACACATTGAGCCTCCCCCATTCTAGTTTTTGGTCGAACATCTCTTCAATTTTTTTTCACAAACACTGCATACTGTATATTCTTTGAAGTGATTAATTATTGGAACAATATGAATTATTAACTTCGGTCCATCAATTTTGCTTTCCCATTCAATATAACGATGGTTGATCCTTTCTCCCCACACCAAGCTCCTGCTGCAACCTCGTCCCTTTAGTGTCAAGAAATACTTGACGAAATTCAGTGCCTTGGCTTCCACAGGCTTGTGTAGCATAGAATTCCCAGATTCACCAATCTGTGAGTTCAGACATTTATTCTCATCTCAATGCAGAGTGCCCTGACCGTACCTAATACTGTGGCCGCTTGTTTTAGACGTCCCAGCCAGGAGAATTATCATCCCTGCTTCCAATATATCTTGCCCTGTCAGAGTATTATATATCTCACTGAGATCTCTATTCATTTTCCTAAACCACATGGAATACAGACTCAGTCGCCCCAAATTCTGCTCCCACAACAAGTTTGTCATCCTAGAGATCAGTCTGGTCATTCTTTGCTGCTCTCCCTCAATGTCAGGTTTGTCATTTATTAGGTAAGGAGACCAAAACTGTGCACAATACTGCACAATGTTCGAGATGGGGTCTCAGCAAGGTCATGTACAGCTGTAATAAGATGCTCTTATTCCTGGACTCAAATTCCCCGGAAATGAAGGTCAACACATCATTTACCTTCCTAACTGCTTTCAGTTGCTCCAATAATGCTTTCAGTGACTGGTGTACAGGGAGATCCAGATCCTTTTCATTGTTACATATACCCAACTAGTGGGTCTATGTACACTGGGCAGCGTGCCAGTGCCAATCCCAGTATCGACGTCTGTCTTCAGAGTTCACTGCCGTGAATGGACCTCAGAGTTCGGTGAAGAAGTCAACAAAACACAGATCAACATTTTCACATCAATTCCTTTTGAAATGCTAGCCTGATATTATATTTTTCCAACCGAAATGTTCAGTTTTACGTCCATCCACATTGCTGTTCATCTGCCACACCTTTGCCCATTCCCTCCACGTGTCTCAATTACCTTGAACTTCTTTACATCCGCCTCACACAATCAATTCTCAGTTTGGTGCCATCAGCAGATTTTGAAACATTACATTTAGTACCCTCGAGCAGATGTTTAATCTGCTTCCTGAATAGATGGGCGCCAAACATCAATTCCGGGATCATCCTGCTCGTAATTGCTTTCCACTCCAAAAAAGGAACTGCTTATTCTGACTCACTTTTTCTTTCAGCTCTCTACCATTCTCAACCCATGCCAGTATATTAGATCTCACTGTTGCACACTGTTATGGGCCAGGACAGACCACCTCAAGTCATTTCAAGGAAGTAGTGCAGACTCAATCTTTGCTGGTTGCCTTAAGGCAGATATTCCAGGAGTGACGCAGCTGGTAAAGCCACTGAGTTTTAAATAAAACAGAATTTATTTTCAAGGTTACGGAATGAAACACAAACAGAAGAAAATAGCATGCAGAATAACAACCTATCCGAAAACCCAACAGATTATCCTAACTTTATGATGTTAGCAAATTAAATTCATAAGGAGTGGGTACATGGGAAGACCAAGAACAGACTTTCAATCCAGCCTACAAAAATGTAGGGCGTTACTGTGTAACATGATTAGGAATGACAATACCAAGAGACAGCCAATTAGAAGCCATATCCACGCCACTAGTTCCACAGTAAGTAGAACTAAAGTGACTATTCAGAGCTTTTGTCATTTTAAACGTTTATAAATAAATATTAAAAATATTAAAAGTTGGCTACTCAACTAATCTTCCAGGTGAAGCTTTCTGGTCTTCAGTAGCAACTGAGAATCTGAAAATGGTTGAAAGCCATTGGGTGGTACCGTGGCACAGTGGTTAGCACTGATGCCTCACAGCGCCAGGGACCCGCGTTCCTGTCTCAGGCAACTGTCTGTGTGGAGTTTGCACATTCTCCCCGTATCTGTGTGGGTTTCCTCCGGGTGCTCCGGTTTCCTCGCACAGTCCAAAAATGCGCCGGTTAGCTGAATTGGCCATGCTAAATTGCGCGTAGTGTTAGGTGAAGGGGGAAATGTAGGCAAATGGATCTGGATGGGTTGCTCTTTGGGGGTCGGTGTGGACATGTTGGGCCAAAGGGCCTGTTTCCTCATTGTAAATCAACTGTATCTAAATAATCTAAGGTGTTGTTCGAAGTACTTGAAACAATCCCCCAAAACACCGCATGGAAAATTCGAAAGGAAAAATCAAACCCAGGTTCTTCCAGGAGAGATGGCTGAGAGAGAGGGGGGATCAGCATGGAACCCTCTTCTTTAGCCTGATAGCTTCACAACTGGCTGCCTGCTTTCAGTAAACAAGCAGTGTGTGAAAAATCAGTCCAAAGAAACCAAAGCAGAGGTTCTGCGCTGGGAGAACTGGCCACTCCCCTTTCATAAGAACAGAAGGACTAGGAGCAGGAGTAGGCCATCTGGTCCTTCTAACCTGCTCAGCCATTCTGTAACATCAAGGCTGATCTACTCGTGGACTCATATCCACTTACCCGCGCTCTCACCGTATCCGTAATTTACTTCATTGTTCAAAACATATCTATCTCAGCTCGAAAAACATTTACTGAAGTAGCGTCAACTACTTCACTGCGCAGGGCATTCCATAGAATGACAAGCCTCTGGCTGAAAAGGTTCTTTCTCAATTCAATACTAAATCTGCTCCCTCTAATATTGAGGTTATTCCATCTTGTCCGAGACTCACCTGCCAGTGGAACCATCCTCTCTACTTTTTTTTATGTCATCCATTCATAATATTTTTTATGTTTCTATAAGATCCTCCCCTCATTCTTCTAAATTTCAATGAATATAATGCTGATCTACTCTGTCTCTCCTCATAAGACAACCCCCTCAACTCCAGATTCACCAGAGTGAATCTCCTCTGCACCACCTCCACTGCCAGTACATTGCTTTGCAAGTAAGGAGGCTAAAACTGCTCACAATACTCCAGGAATGATCTCACCAGCACCCTGTACAGCTGCAACATAACCTCCCTGCTTTTAAATTCCACACCTTTCGCAATGAAGAACAAAATACCATTCACCTTCCTAATTACTTGATGTACCTGTAGATCAACCTTCTGTGATTCATGCACAAGGACACCCAGGTCCCTCTGCACAGCAGCATGCTGCATCTTTTCACAATTCAAGTAATAATCCTTTTTACTGGTACTCCGAACAAAATAGATTAATTCATATTTATTAACATTGTATTCCATCTGCCAGACCTTTACCCATTCATGCAATGTAACTATTTTCCTCTGCAAAGTTTCACAGTACTCTGCACACTTTGCCCTGCCGCTTATCTTCGTGCCATCTGCAAACTTTCACAAACTATGCATGCTCCCAACTCCACATCATCTATATAAATTGTGAATAATTGCAACCCCAACACTGATCCACTCAGCACTGATTGCCAGCCAGGATAGCACTCATTTATACCAACTCTTTGCTTCCTGTTAGTCACCCAATCTTTTATCCATGCTAATACTTCAGCCGTAACTACATCCATCTTTATCTTATGCAGCAGCCTACTATGTGGCACCCTGTCAAAGTCTTTTTGAAACCTAGATACACCACATCCACTGCGGCCTCGTTGTCTATCTTGCTCGTAATGTCTTCGTAGATTTCCAAAAAACTTGTTAAGCATGATCTTCCCTTCATGCATCCTTGCTGCATTTGTGCAATGGACCGTTTTCTATCAAAATGCCTTGCTATTTCTTCCTTGATAATACAGTCAAGGCATCTTCCCTATGACTCAGATTAAGTTAACTGGTTTATAATTCCCCAACTTTTATCTACCTGCCTTTTTAAAAATGGCGTCCCATTTGTTGTTTTTCAATCTGCTGGGACTGCCCCAGAGTTCAGCAAATTTTAGAAAATTACCACAAGTGCACTTGTTATTTCTCCTGCTATCTTTTTAGTACCCTGGGATACATTACATCAGGGCCAGGGGATTCATCTACTCTTAGCTCCATTAGCTTGCCCAACGCTACTTCCTCTGTAATAATGACTGTTCACAAGTCCTCACCTACCTTCAGCTCTTTGGTTAAAACAAGGACTGCAGATGCTGGAAACCAGATTCTAGAGTGGTGCTGGTAAAGCACAACAGTTCAGAGCATTCCTGATGAAAGGCCTTTGCTCGAAACGTTGATGTTTCTGCTCTTCAGATGCTGCCTGAACTGCTGTGCTTTACCAACAACACTCCAATCTAGAATCTTCATGTCTTCGTCGATCACTGGCATGTTATTAGTGTCATTCACTATGAAGACTGATGCAAAATATCTGTTCAATACCTAAGCCATTTCATCCTATCCTGTAACTAAATGCTCCTTTTTATCCTCTCAAGGACCAACATTGAAGTTAGCCACTCATTTTCATTTTATATATTTAGGGAAGTCTGCTATCTGTCTTCATATATTGTGCTAGTTTTTTTTTTCTTGTGTTCTATCCTACTTTTCTTTATAGCTCTTTTCGTGGCTTTCTGTTGACCTTTAATCTTTTCCCAATCTTCTAGGTTCCTGCTGATCTTGGACACTTTGCATTCCATCTCTTTCAATTTGATAACCTTGCGTATTTGCTTAGACACCCACGGCAAACTTCCCCTTTTCTTAGAGTCTTTCCTTTTCACTGAACATACTTTTAGCTTAGGACTTTGAAAAAATCCTTTGAAAATTCCCCACTGCTCGTCAACTCTCACCATAAAGTATTTGTTTCCAGTCGACTTTTGCCAAGTCCTCCCTCATTCTGTTGTAGACTCTCTCGTTTAAGCACAAGACCCTGGTATTGAATTTTATCTTCACATCTCCATCTATATTTTAAATTTAAACATACTGTGATCATTTCCACCAAGTTGATTCCTAACTATGAGGTAATTAATTATTCCTGCCTCATTACACAGGACCGGATCTAGCATAGCTTGCTCCTCATTGTACGTGTTTTAATTTTAGACTTGAAAGTATTCCCAAGTAGTCAAACCCAGACTCTTCGGATTTGCTGCTTTTAAGACTGCTAGGAAAGAAAAACAAGGACAGCATAACCATGTTAAAGGAGTAGTATTGTCACAACAGTACACTTGGGACGTCATCAAAAATGTTTCTGTAAATTCAAATTCACTGCATACACTGCTTCGCCATAATTTATTTCGCAGTCGGATTCTTAAATATGATTCGCCATTAATAATTTGATATTGACTTGATCCATGTTCACTACTTTTAAATTAACATAATTCTCAAAGTTCCCTGGCAAAGCATTCTTTCTAATAGACTCTTGTATTGTCCTGACTGCTTCTTTGGTGCTAAGCAGACTGTAATACCCTGCTGTCTCCCTGCCTCCTTTAGAAATATTGGGGTTACATTTGCTACTCTCAAATCTGTCAATTCAATCATCAGGAATTTGGAAGATGGCAAGCAAAGTATCCATTATTCCCATGGCCACCTCCTTTAGGAATCAGAGATATAGATTATCATTCCATGGGGATTTATCAGACTTCAGTAGAAATAATATCTCCAAAACTGCTTATTTAGTGATTTGATTGTATTTCCTTTCTTTCACAGAAGACCTAGAATAGTTTGGAAGCATTTGTTTTAAAAATTCCTATCATGAAGGCAGAACTGAAGTAGATGCTTCATAGTCTGCCATTTCCCTGTTCTCCATTCGTTGTTTTGGACTGTAAGGAAGCTACAATTATCTTCTCCAACATTTCACCTTGATATATTGAGAAGATTTTACATTTCACGCTTGTTAATGTACTCTTCCAAAACCCATTACTTCCTGTCTTAAGCTGTTCAATGATTGACCTTCCACAGCCATGCAATCACAGAAGCATCGACTCTGTACCATCAAAAATACAGCACGATCTATATTATTCCAAATTTCCTACATCAGTCCCGTAGCCATGAATGGTATGACTCTCCAAGTGCTCGTCCAAATAATTGTTAATGGTTGTGAGGTGACCCGTGATAACTGCCCCCCTTAAGAAGTGCATTCCAGATCCCATGACCCTCTGGGTGAAAAACAATCCCTGAATCATCTCTAAACCTCAAATCCTTCCCTTTAAAAGCGTGATCCCTTGTTCTTGGCCCTTTGACTAAAAAGAACAGCTGCTTTCCTTCAATCCTGTCCATGTCCCTCGTAATCTTATACTTCTGAATCACGTCCACCTCAGCCTTCTCTCATTCAAACCAAACAACCCGAGCTTATCCAGCCTCTCTCCATAACTGATATGCTCCATCATTGGAAACATCCAGGTGAATCTCTGCACCCACTCCAGAACAATCACATTTTTCCTGTAATGTGGCTCCCACAACTCCACACAGTATTCCATATTGACCTCACCAAAGTGCTACATTGATCTTGCAATCTATGCCTCGATGAGTAAAGGTTATGCCGACTGCTTCTATTGACTTCTTACGTAACCTTTTATTCTCCCGCGTCACATTCAAGAATGTGTGGAAAAGCCTCCTATAAGCTTTTTGTGTGGTACAATTTATTGCGTATTCCCCATTTAGTTCCTTCTTCCAACGTGCATCACCTCAGTTATCAGAGTTACATTCCATCTGCCATTGATCCACACATCTGACCATTCCATTTCCATCTTACTGTAACGTAAGACCTTCCTCCTCACTGCCAACCACCCGGTCAATCTTTGTATCAAACACAGACTTAGTTATCACACTTAGTGGCTCCCCCTCTACATTCACACCTGCACCATTTATGAATACCACAAGTAATAAGGGACACAGCATTGATCACTGTGGTATACCAGGGGACACCGGTTTCCAGTCACACAAACAGCCTTCTACCACCACCTATTTTGTGCAAAATTTTCTTTAACACTGATCTGAAACACACTGGTGTATAGTTCCCTGCTCAATCTCGACAACCCTTCCTATAAAAGATGTTCTCCAGTCCTCAGACAACTCACCTGTGACCAGATTCTATTTAAACATTTGCATCAGCGCCTTTCATCCCTTGTCTCCAACAGCAGCCTGTCATGTAACTGATCTGGACATGGGTATTGGTCCAATTTTATACCAGCCAGTACATCAATCCCTGCTCACATCTTACATCAATCTGTAAAAGAGCTTCCCAGTCCATCTTCTTGAATTCTGTACCTGCCTCCTCCTTTTCCAAAGTAAAACAGACGTGAAGTTCTCATATAACATAAATCAGCGTCTCCAGTTTCACGCACAAATTTCTGCCTTGATCCTAGACCAAGTCTCCTCAGCAGACCATCGTGCCATCTGAGGAATTAATCTGGAGAAAGTCCATTCAGTATATATGATCAGTATACTTTACTTAGATCACGACATCAAAATTGTACAGTTACAGTCTCCCCAACCCTCTGTGTTACTCGTGCAGAACCTCTTTACTTCTAATAGGAGCAAATCACTGCAGAAGCAGAATCTGCACTGAAACAAACACATGCTAAAGATCACAGTTGGCCAGACAGCATCCGTAAAGAGAGAGCAAGCTAACACTTTGAGTCGAGTTGATTCTTCATCGTCTGCATTCGGATTCCCTTAAAATGAAGGCGTTTAAAGGGACACAGCACTGAAACCTGTGGCACACCAGCGTAGACCGGTCTTCAGTCACACAAACAACCTTCTACCACCACCTATGTTCTCCAATAGTTTCTCTAATGTTTACCTTCCCTTGTTTGCATATGTTCCTCTCAATACACTTTGCTTTAATGTTTTCTGCTAACGTACTGTGTGTGCTAATTAAACCTCCTCCTGAATATCTGACTGTACCACATTCACTGATTCGCCATTATTTACAAATACAAGAGATATCTTCAAGAAAATGTTTGTAAATTATAACTTCCCTTTCATAAATGCAGAACAATTCACTTGAAATTTCCTATTACTTTCTCAGGTTCCAATAAGATCTTCGTTACAATAGGTTGCAACAGATTCCCTACTGTAGATAACAACTAACTGGCCTGTAGTCCTCCACTCTCCCACTTCTTCCCTTCGTAAATCATTTGAATGCATTTATAACCGACCAAAGTGAATACAGAGAAGTACAGTGACCCCTTTTGCAATCAATATGTGTATTGCTGTTTTCTCTGAAATTTCAGTCTGAATTATATCTAGTCTGTCAGACTTATCAATCCTCATCTCAGTTCTGTTTCCAAATACTACCTCGTAACTGTATATGAATTATTTTAGTCTTTAGTTACAAACGTCCCGTGGTGACTTGGAATTTCTGGGAGATTTTCTGGATCTTCCTCTTTGAAGACAGATTCAATGTAATTGTTTTGTATCCTTGTCATTTTTCTGTTCTCTACAATAAATTATCGTAACCACACATTCGCTTTGCCACATTTGATCTTGATTTCATTTTCCTTTCAAGTATCAACAGACGCTTTTCGCCTGTATTTACAATCAACAAAGAAAATCACAGCGCAGGAACAGGTCTTTCAGCCCTCCAAGCCTGTGTCAAACCCAGATCCTCTATCTAAATCTGTCGCCTATTTTCTAAGCATCTGTATACCTCTGCTTCCTCATATTAAATGACGTTATCGTCACCGCTTCTACTACCTCAGCTGGCAACGCATTCCAGCCACCCACCACCCTCTGCGCAAAGAACTTTTCGAGCATATCTCCAATAAACTTTTCACTTTTCATGTTGAGTTCTTGACCCCGAGTAACTGAGTCCCTCACTCTGGAATAAGCTTCTTGCTATCCACTCTGTTTGCATCTCTCAAGATTTTGTAGTCAACAATCAAGTCCTCCCTCAACCGCCGTTTTTCTAATGAAATTAATCCTAATTTACCAAACCTCTCTTTATATGTCGTTCTCTCCATACTAGGCAACATTCTGGTGAAAATCCTCTGCCCTCTTTCCAAAGCATCCAGATCCTTTCAGTAATGTGGCAACCAGAACTGTCCGCAGTATTCCGAATGTGACCGAACCAAAGTCCTATACAACTGTAATATGGCCTGCCTACTCTTGTACGCAATAGATTCCAACAGATCCCCTCCTGTTGGTGACGAGTTAACTGGTCTGTGGTTCTCCACTTCTTAAATTGTTAGAATGCCTTCTTGATCATTCTATCGACCTGCCACTTTCAGCGAACAATGAACCTGAACACCCAGATCTCTTTGTACATCAGTTTTCCCCAGGGCTTTTTCCAGTTACTGTATAATTCGTTCTCGAATTGGATCTTCCAAAATGCATCACCTCACATCTTCCCTTTCTCCACCCAACTCTCCAATCTATCTAGATTCAGCTGTGTTCTCTGACAGTTCCCTCAACTTTCTGTTACTCTACCAATCTTAGTTTCATCTGCAAACTTGCTAATCAGACCACCTATACCTTCCTTCAGACCATGTAAGTATATCACAACAAATAGTGGTCCCAGGACGGATCCCTGTGAAACACCACACAGAACAATTGTCCATTTTGAGAAACTCCCTTCCATTACTACTCTCTGTCTACTGTTGCCCAGCCAGTTCTCTGATCCATCTAGCTAGTACACCATGGACCCCTGCGACTTCACCTTCTCCATCAGTCTATCTCATCAAACGCCTTACTCAAGTCCATGTATGTGACATCTACATCCCTTTCCGCACTATCAATTTTGCCATTCCTCAAAGAATTCTATTATGTTTGCTAAGACGTGATCTTCCCTGTACAAACCATGGAAGGTCTTGTGTGGAGTCCGACTTGTTTTACCCTGGATTCATACTGGTTTTATTTCCAAAGCAGGACTTTATAAAATGCCACAATGATTGGCTGCGTACAAATTGAATGTTGTTTTGAACAAAATAAAATCTATCCACAATATAAATCTGCAAATGCAAATTAGCCTCCCAGATTTATAGGTGTGTCTGTGAGAGAGATGCGGAGTGTGTGTGTGTGTATGTGTGTGTGTGTGGTGGGGCCGCGTGCGAGTGAGAAAGAGATGATGTGTATGTTTGTTTCCATGTGTGTGAGCGAAAGAGGGTGTGTGTATGTGTGTATGTTTAAGGATGAGAGTGAAAGCCTGTGCTCACTTTAAGACCAGACAGATTTGGCAGATCCTTTTCCCCACATACACCCAGTCCGTGGTTTCAGAGCGTCCATGCTCTGCAGCCTCTGCTGCATTTGTTGTTCATGTTACAGACACTGATGATGTAACTACAGTCTCCATGCTCCATCCAGAGTTGGGTCACCAAATCCTCTGGTCTCCCTGAATGTCTGAGGTAGCTCACAGCACAACCTCCAGCAAACCATCCCCATCCCCATCCCCTCCACTAACTTTTCAATAACAGGAGACAATCAGACTTCCCTCCACTAAAAGTGAGATATCTACTCCTTTATAGTTATACTTTAGGGTCCTCCTCGTGTTTCTAACCACGTGATCAGCTGAGAGAGGCAAACGCAGGCGTTCAGTATACAGGCACAGACCAAATTTTAAAGACATGAGTCAAAGATGCTGAAACTCCCTGTCCAACATGGAGCACAACTTGGGACAAACCGGGAAGTGAGCAATAACCCAAAACACAACACTCTGTCCATGGAGCACCACGTGGGACACACCAGCAAGTGAACAACAGCCCAGCACACACACCGCTGGCCAACATGGAGGACGACGTGGGACACACCGGGAAGTGAACAACAGCCCAGCACACACACACACCTCTTCATGAAGCACCTTAAGGGACACACCAGGAAGTGAACAACAGCCCAGCACACACTCCCATGTCCATGGAGAAACACATGGGACACAGCGGGAAGTGAACAATAGCCTGACACACACCATTACATTATTTCTGAACTTCATGATGCCAGCATTCGATACAATACACAAAAAAAACCAAGGCCAGAGAAAGATAGAGATGAACAGAGACATTCACATTAAAGATAGAAACGGACAATTAAGACAAAAACAGAGCATGTTGTTGAAATACGAGATTTAAAAAAAACAAGGGAGTGGGTCTATCTGGAGCAGTAAGAGCTTGGCGGGTCAGGTCACAAGAATGAGAACATTGAATAAAGGCATTGCCAGATCAGCTGACCAAATTTGTTCACCAAATTCTGAATCTGCTCACAGAACAAACGCAGAAACTATACACTGGGACAAGTAAGCAACCCACCGTGGCGAGCTATGCAGACTGTGCCAGTGTATTGCTCAGTAAGCTGGACCAGCTGCCCAGCATAGCAGTATTGTAAAGTTTGCCGGTATATTGCTGCTACATTTGCACTACGTAACTGCCTAACACGGGACAATTTGCCGCCCAAACTGCGAGTGACAGTAAATGGGCTCCCATAAATTAATGTCTCTGTACCTTCATGCATCAGTTCAAGACAAGGGGTTTTATGTGTGCATGTGTGTGTGGTTCTGGGGCAGTGTTAGATGTGAAAATCATTGTCTAAGAGAGAGCACACCTGGAGGAAATCAGTTTAAATATGAACAACTGATAGGGCTTGGTATAATGGACAGAGAGAGATTGTTAATGGGCAGCTGTTAATGACGTTCTTGAGAATATTAAATAAAGACATTGCCGGACCCAATAGCATTATAGATCAGTACGCACAGGAATGATGGATGCATGGGGAGTTCTGTGTGATATAAGATATGAGGTGTGGAGTATTGACGCAGAGTTGTTTCTGCAGGTTTACTGCTGTGAGTGTCAGCAGCAGTCGAATGCCATTTTTAAGACTGTACTTCACAGCTCATGGTTCAAATAGCAGATGGGATAAGCCAGTGAAGTATTTACTGGATTTATCAGTAGTTATAATTAGGAATGGTCAGGGTATAGTGTCAGGAATTGATTCATGTCCAAAGGGATCACCACTGTTGTTATTTGTCTATTTCAGCTTCAGATATTGGCCGGGGATGTGATGGAGTCAGAGGTAGGAAATGCAGTTTGTAACCAGAACAGAAGATAGTGACCTCAATGCTTTCAATATTTAGATAGCAAGTGCAGTGATACAACGAATCATGGTTCACAGCTGTAACTGAGCAAGTCAACATACCAACCCATGAGTAACACTGCCAGAAGCAAGGAGGGAGAGAGTGGTTTAACAATTTAGTAATGGTTTGTCAAGTGAATATCTGGATTCACAGTCTTAGCAGGAAAAATAACAGTGGCAAGGAGTGTAGAGTGAGTGAAAGAACAGTACTACTGTCAAACATGATTTATAGAATTAATGACTGAACAGTGCGACTTACCAGGTACAACAACAAAAGCCAGGATTGGATAATAAAAATATTGTATAATGTAAAGTGCATACTTAATCCGCTACGATAATGACCTTCGATCATAATATGTAGAAAGAAACCAAACATCCCTGTATAAGCTCCTGTCCATTCTTGGGACATTCCAGTCGAATGTTCTCAGATTCTGATTCATTGTTGAAACATTCCAGAATCTTGTGCTCAGTCTCTGATCTCTCTCCCCTGTCTCTCTGGAGCTGCTGATTCCTGTTAACACTGTTGGTGATGCTCCCACCATACTGTGGGATAACACATTGAACGGAGCTCACTTATCATTCAAAGATGGAAACCGTCCACTGGGGTAATTGCAACCCATGGCGACTAACATTAATCACAGTCACTGAACAAACAGGTCCAGTTAACTCCTTCCCGACATCACATTTCATATCCCAATAAAAGGGAACATTTACCCGGTGTGGGTGGTATGGATGGGCATTGCTTAGGGATGGACCATAAATCTTTAAATATTCCTATTGCTTCTTTTGTATGTGGGAGTAGTGCCAGAACACTGCAGGACTGCGTATATTACATACTGTTTATAAAGGACGACAGTGAGAAAGTAACAGACCCGCTGCATATGGTGACTGGAGGGGTAATTTCCAGAGCCAGTAAACCAGTGTATATATTTATTGTCCATTTACTTTGTGTAATGTTGCTTCTGGTTTTATGTGCACTGTTGTCAAATTCTTCCATAACCTTGGGACATCATTCAGAGCATCGAGACTGCTGCGCAGGAACAGGAGGAAGTAATTCTGTCCCCATGCCCCTTTTACAAAGGGACAGGGGAGGCCATTCAGCCTCTCAAGTCTGTGACAGAGGGACAGAAGGAGGCCAATCTGCTTCTTGACCCTGTTATGCAGTAACTATCAGTTGTAAAATACTTATGGAGAAGAATACTCCTAATATAAATTATAAAGTTTTAAGTTGAGTCAGGCCAACTTTGAACGTTTTATGTTGGCACTTTGAAAAGCTGCTTTGGTGAAGTTTTGGCGGGAAAGTGGGAGGCCTTCACAAATGATTTACAGAGTCTAGCGACAGCATGTTACTGTCCATGAGCAGGGTAAGGCTGATAGGTGTAGGGAATTGATGCTCTGTTCAAGAAAAGGCGGAAGCATATGATAGGTACAGACAGTAGGGATCAAGTGAATCCATTGTGTAGGGATGTAGGCTTAATACCCAAGAGGGAAATCAGGAGGGCAAAATATGGATATAAGATATCTTTCGATAATAGGGTAAGGGACATTCTAAAATGATTGTACAAATACATTAAGGTCAAAAGAGTAACTAGAGAGAGAACCCCTTAAAGATCAGCAAAGTAACCTATGTGTGGAACTACACGAGATCGGTGAGATAATAAATATTTTGCATCAGTATTTACTGTGGAGTAGGATATGGAAGGTAGAGAACTTGGGGAAATGAATAGTGATAGCTTGAAATTTGTCCATATTACAGAAGATGAGGAGCTGGATATTTTAAAATACATTAAGGTGGATAACCCCCCTGACCTTATAAGTGACTCTTGGTTGGGCACATGGATTTTAGTACAATGAAGGGCATGAAGGTTACTCTGACCTTTGAGTAGGATAAACTGCCGGCACAACATCAACAGCTCAAAGCCCTGTACTGTGCTGCACTGTTCTATGATCCATGAACTAATCAGTTGTACCCAAGATCTGTTGGGAAGCTCGGGAAGTAATTGTTCGGTCTCTGGCTGAGATATTTGTATCATGGACAGTCGCAGGTAAGGTTGTGCCATTGTTTAAGAACAGTTGGTAAAGAAAAGCCAGGAAACTGTAAACAAGTGGGACTGATGTCATGGGTGGGTAAGTTGTTGGAGGGGATTCTGAGGGACAGCATTTACTTTTGTTTAGAAATGCAAATTTCGATTAGCGATAGTCAACATGACTTTGTGTGTGGGAAATCGTGTCCCACTAATTTGATTTAGCGTTTTAAAGAAGTGACGAATAAGATTGACGAAGGCACAGAAATAGAATATATACTTTAGTAAAGCATTCAAAAAGGATCCGCATGGTTAACTGGTTAGCATGGTGAGATCACATGGAATACAGGGAGAGTTGGAGGTAATTGGCTCGAAGGTAATAGACGAAGTAAATGTTTGTGAACTGTATTTTTTTTTGGACTGGAGGCCTGTGACCAGCAGTGCACCAAAAGGATCAAATGGATTTTGTCATTTTATATAAATGATTTGGATGTGAATACAATAGGAATGGTTCGTGAGTTTGCAGATAACACCAAAATTGGTGAGGTAGTGGACAGAGAAGATGGTTTACTCAGAGTAAAACGTGACGCTGATCAGATATGCTAAAGGGCCGAGCAGTGGCTGATGGAGTTCATGTTAGACAAACGGAAGGTGTAACATTTTGTTGAGGCAACTTGTGTTAGCACTTAAAGATAGGATCCTGGGAAGTGTCTTCAAACACAGACAGCTACATACAAATTATAGAAGCCCTGAAGTGTGGAACCAGGCCATTTGGCCCACCGAGTCCACACTGACCCTCCAGATAACATCCCGACCACCAAACCCAAACGTTGCCCCGGTAACTCTACACTTCCCATAGACAATCCAACGAACCTGCACATCCCTGGATACTGCGGAACAATTTAGTGAGGTCACTGAACCTTACCTGGACATTTTTGGCTGTGAGAGGAAAACCAAACACCCAGAGGAAACTCACGCACACACAAGGAGAGCGGACAAACACCGCACAGAATGTCACCAAAGGGTGGAATCGAACCCAGGTTATTGGTGCTGTAAGGCAGTATCGCTCGGCACTGTGACACTCAATGACCAGCTGCGAGAGAAACTGCATCCTCCCACTTTCTCTGGATCTGTCACATCTGTCCAAATGATGCCGAATTCCAGTGCGGTGCTTCCAACAAGCCTGCCTTTACCTCCACAGGGCCTTAGGCTGTGACTGACACATTGCCTGCTCTTTGCCCTCACCCCTTCCCTTCTTCCCAGATCAAGTTGTCCATTAATACTGCAGCATGCAAGATAATTGCTGATCTAAAATAAAACAAAGAGCTGCATATACTGGAGATCGAAAACAAAAGCTGTTCTGATGAAGAAATCCCAAATTAAAAATGTTGACTCACTCTCTTCCTACAGAGGATTAGCAAAAAGTGAATTCTGAAGTGAATTACTGATGAAGGGCTTATGACCGAAACATAGACTTTCCTGCTCCTTGGATGCACCCTAACCTGCTGTGCTATTCGAGGGCCAAACTTTCGACTTTCTTCCTTCAAATGATACCAGACCCGTCGGGTTTTGCCTGCAAATGCTTGTATATCTAATTTCCTATTTAGAACGTACACATTTTTCCCTGCAGTATTGACTTCCATGCACATCTCCCACCAGTGTTTGCTTGTACTTCTTGTTTATAACCTCCAGTCAAATTGTTTCTGTGTAATCTGATTGCGAGGGTGAGATGAATGGTAGATTCAGCGAGATCTTTCCTGAGGCCTTCCTTGTTGTCACAAAACCTCGCTGCACTTTGTTCGAACAATATATGAATTGGAAAGGCAGAGAAGGATATGGGCCGAGTGCAGGGAATTGGGGTTAATGTGGACGGACATTTTGGTTGGTATGGACCAGTTTTGGCTGAAGGGCCTGTCTCCGTGCATGACTGTAAATGAAAGTGGTTTTGGGTATAGACAGAGAGGGTGAGATTGAGCAACAATATCATGGAAGGATCTGCTCACAGGTTTCAGAATGCTGAGATATAGACATTTCGATAGCATCAGGCAAAATAAGCCAGTATTACCAGGAATGATGGTGAACAGAAAATAGGTGTGAGTTCAGATGATGGAGAGTTGTGGATGGGGATTTGTTCTGCAGCTCTGTAACTGTGAATGGGGTCAGCAGAGTCTTCAACTCATCCGTCTGATTCTAACAATAATTTATCTTTGAGTGATTTTCATTGACTGTGACAGGGGGATTCTCTGCACGAGGCCGAGCTAGTTTCCTGGTGCTATCTTATCGAACTCACCTCATTAACTACCCACCCTAACCCATGGTGTCACTCTCATTCAATGTTAAACCGATTCTCCCACCCACTTTGGCTGGAGGTACCCACCATCGCCCAGATGCCGCTGGATATTCCATTATCCCTGACACTGGTGCCATCTTTAAAAGGACAATGGGCACTCGATTGAGCTTTCCTCAGTTTGGAGCTGCCATGTACGTCTTACCCAGAGCATAGCAGATAAGGTTCAAGCACGCCATAGTTTGTCAACAGGGTCACAGATATCTTGGCGGATGGGTTAGTACATCTCTTTCCAGAGTGGGCCACACCACCAGACCACCGAGCATGATCTGAGCCCACCACCCAGCTCAGTGCAGTGTCTGCGATCAGTAGCAATGTCCAGCAATAACATCGATAACATTCCCAACTCTGTGAGGATAAGGGTCATCGTATGCTGTCTGGTCCCTCACACTCAATGCCTGTCTCTTCCAGCACTGACACCTGAACAAGGCTCATGCTCCACCACTCTCACTCTTACATGCAGCACGCCCCACCCCCCACCCCGTGTCTCTTTCCTTTGTAATATCTCCACAGATTGTACAATGCTCCGGAGAATGTTGATTATGGAATGTTCCAGATAATATTCCAAATAATTCCCAGTTTCAGGAAAATAACAGTGCCCCAGTGTGTAAAACATTAGGTGAAGAAACAGAGTGTTTTTTTTTTTAAATCATATGCAATTAAAATCCATAATGAGTCAATTTAGCCCTTCAGATGTGCTGTACCATTTAATAAGATCGGGGTTATCTGACTGTCTCCTGAGCTTCACGTTGCAGGAACTTTCAATCATTCAGCCCCTTGGTTTCCTGTCACAAACCAGACGACTCTCACGCACTTTCTACACTGGGTTTCTTCAAGCATGTGTTTGGGAGGCATTTCCCATGGGGACCAACCCTCCACAAAATATGTTCCATCAGCTTTTTACTTTCATACAATGGTTAGCATGCTTCACACAGACCAATCAAAAATGTAGTCATATTGTATAGTTATCGACATCTAATCACAATTAGTAATTCTGCTTATTTCGCTCGGGTCAACTTATTCAACCAAAGATAGCATCCAATCAACTCTCTCGTTATAAAGTACAATTTCCAGCCGAGATTTTTTTCTCCTCAGCCATTATCTTGACCGTTATCTGAATTGTACCTTTTTTGCCTTCTTATCAAAGTTTATATTTTACTTTGACTTTGGCTATTTCTATTTAAAGCAGTTACACAGTCTCGCAATATGTTGGCTGGATGGCTGGCTTGTGATGCAGAGGAAAGCCTTTGGGACTCTATTCTATCCCTGTTAACATTTTAATTTTTTCAAAAATATTTTTATTCAGAGAAAATCTTTTTAATGCTTCAATGAACCAATAAGTCCCCAACTCAAAAAACAATGCAAATTGAACACAATTACACCCATGTGCATGTACATCACAGAAACAAGGGTAATCAACGGACCGAAGAAAAATAAAAACAAATAAAAAAAGAATACTAGAACTCAGTGTAACAAAACTATAGCTCTCAAACCTCAAGAGCATTAACTAATACACGTTCATTTGTTCGAGGAGAAAGTGAGGTCTGCAGATGCTGGAGATCAAAGTTGAAACTTTATTGCTGGAACAGCACAGCAGGTCAG
>NC_057717.1:11059033-11061043 GCF_004010195.1 Chiloscyllium plagiosum
ACGTTCATTTGTTCGTAATTCTTCCTCTCTGGACATTAGATTCATTAGTCAAGTTCGTCATAGTTATATAAAAGTCCTTTTTAGAGTGGCAGATCATCCTGTACCTTGATAATTCAAAAAGGGCTGCCATGTCTAATAAAAATCCTCTATTTTCTGGTACAACATACCTTTAAAAACATCCAAAAGGCTATGCTCCATGACGAGTTTACGACAACCCAACAGACCCAGGGGGGTTTCGGACAACCAACACAACATACCTTTTTTTTCTGAACTCAGAGAGTGAGGGTATTGCAGTATATTTTTTTATGCACATCTGAGTAGACTGGGTAGGCCCAGGAAAAGGGAAACCTGACCCATCCCCAATTATGTACGCAAGATCCTCTCCATTCCAGCGAACACACCGCTCCTATAGCACCGGTGGAAGGTCAACATAAGAGTGTCCATAGTCATTTTGTATTTAAGACATACTCCCACCTTGAATTTTGAGAGAGTATCTAGGGCCAGATAGACTCTATGAAGAATCTTCAACTTCAGGGCAAGAGTCTTCTTACAGATCGAAATACTTCTTGCATTTTCACAAATATCCTCCCCTGTGTGCGAAGAGACCTGAACCGCCAAAACTCTTTGCAGACCTCAGAAAGGCACATAGTCTCGTCTAAGGGGCGACTCTCCAACAAATGATAAAGGGACTGACAGAGAGTGTGTTCTTAGCAATAAGCACCCTCTTCTCTGTATCGGATCTGTACGGGTCTGTTAAAAGCGTGGTTCTTTTCTTAATAACACCTCTGATCTGATAAAAAGATAACAGAAGTGATCTCTACTCGGTAGTCTATAGTTACGACTTATTTGATCAAAGGGCATCCTTGTTTCTCCCTCAGATAAACCATCAAAGCAAGGTACACCCACGACTTGTCCATACTTTAAATATGGAATCCAGTATCCCCCGTTGAAAACATGGTGCACCACGTTTTGGGGTAAGAAATGAGGTTTGGTTATGTTACCCTCGATCGGACACATTGCCCCCCCCCCCACTTAAAAATTATTGATATTTATTGGGAAATAGCAATATTTCGTAACTATCCTCATTTTGTCTATTGACGCCGAGACCTCACTAACATCGGGTAAAGAAGAGCTTACTTGATAGCTTTTAATATCCGGGACATCTACTCCCCACAATCTGTGGGGTCGTTGTAATTTGGTTAACTTCATAAGGGGTCGCTTATGGTGACAAAACAGAGCTACATCATCCATTTAGTCTCCTAACTGTCTGTATGGGAAACATCAAAGAAAGCATTCACACGGGGTATAGCAAACAGGAGAGGGAATTCATGTTAATAAGAGCTATTTGACCAAGCCAGGATATTGGAAGTGTCTCCTGTCTCCGAAAGTCTTGTTTAATTTTGTCAAACAAATGGACAATCCCACGTTAAATATAAGTTCAAGGATAGGATTAATGAATATACGTAAACAGGGAACATCCCCATTACACCCTGGGACCATTGAAAAGGAAATCAGGATTCTCCCACGGCATCAGGTATTTCCCTGAGTTCGCCCAGAGGCGTGGCCTCCGACTTTGTAAAATCAATAGTATAGCCGGAAAAGGCACCAAACGAACTGATGCATTGCATGAGGTGAGGTACCAAAACTGTGGGATTTAACAAAAATTTAAGACCATCGTCTGCAGACAATGTGATCTTACGAGACTTCTATCCCACTTCTGGGGCAGATATGTGGGGGTCCCTGCAGATGGCCTTAGCCAGTGGCTCAATCACCATCGTAAACAACACTGGCGTCAACAACCTTGTCTATTGCCTCTCGAAATATTAGTTTTACAGGATCGCACACAGAGGGTTACTTTCAAGGACTCTCACCCACTTGATAAAAACTTTGCCGAGACCAAACTATTCTAATGTATAGAAGAGATACAGCTACTCAACCCAAGCAAATGCCTTCTCTGCATCTAAAGAGATCATTAATACCTGCATAATTTGTTGTTGGCACACTTGGATC
>NC_057717.1:11061543-11066323 GCF_004010195.1 Chiloscyllium plagiosum
GGTACTGAATGACACGGCTCCAGAATAACCAGGAATTAAACGAAATGATAACATCGACAAGGTTTTAACAGGGAAACAAGATAGCAGCGATCTGAAAGGTCAGCTTTGCTGATCTCTGCATCACAATAATGCTCTACTCAACGCCACCACAGTCATTTACTTACAATTGAACACTAAAAGAGCTATAGAATCCTTATTAATGCCATTTTGTCAAGTGGAAATGACAAAACAAGGGAAAGGATCGAGTAAGTCCCAACACGCAACGCACCCGTCAGAAGCTTTCAGCATGCCTGTGGCCGCACCTGTAACCCCCCTCTACTCGTTCAATGGACCGAGTTACTCACCAAGACTTGGTCACTGAGTTCACCAAATTACGGGAAATGATTGAAACCATGATTGAAGAAAAATTCAGCAGGAAGATAGAACCACTCTCAGCCGTGCTCCAAAAACATGAACAGCAACTTGAAAGCCTTGGAAACAGAACGGATGAGATCGAGCGCCAAACTGCAGGGACAGAGACTGTGATCGATTCCTGTAAGGAGCGGATCCTCACCCTTGAAAAATAGGTCCGTACCTTAACTGAACAAGGTGACAACCTCGAGAACAGGGGCAGGATGAAAAATGTTCATATCATCGGTCTGCTGGACCTGACAAAAGGTGATCATCCAGTGAGTTTGTTTTTTTTTGCGAGAACTGGCTGCAGAGATTCCTTCACTTCGAAGCTGAAGAGTGAAGAATGAGACAGTTCATCAGGTTATGGTGCGCAAGTCAGGCTCAGACCAACGCCCTCACCCTGTCCTTGTGCGATTACATTGTTGCAGGGACAAACAAAGACTTAGGGAAGCTTCCAGAACACAGGGAAGAAACCCGAAGAGGGCTCCAGGATTATGTTCTTCCAGGTCTTTTCAGTGGCAGTGATTCAGAAAAGAAAATCTATTGATGATATCAAGAGAATATTAAGGGAACTTGAGATTCAGCATTCCTTAATGAACTCAGCGTTGCTCCATATGGACTAGTGGATCTTTCAATAGATCCACTGACTCTCCAGAGGATACGAAAACCTTGTGGACACTTTAAAGTAGACTGGATGCGTTAATGGAAAGCGATAACCTTGGTTCTCTTTTTTAAAGAAAGTTTGTTGACCGTTTCTGGTATTAAGCAGTGTTAACTTACAGTCGGGGATGGGTAGAGTACATATTTTTAACTTCTTCATTAGTATTACTACTCGTTTTTCTCTTGCTTAGTTTGTGTGTCGGGTTCGGCTCAAACTGTAGGGAGTTATGAAGGTGATTGTGATGACTGAATGCCTACCTAAGGGCGGTTCAGTCCCGATGTTGATGATTAATTGCCCTGGATGCAATATTGACAATGGGGCAGAAGATAGAGATTTGTGACGTGCAAATGCCCACAGTTGACGGGGGTAAATGCCCCTCCTGAGTGCCATTGGCACTTTGTATCTTTTTTATGTTTTTGTATGTATTTAGTTTTGGAACGTTTTTCGAGCTTGTTAGTTGTAGTAGCTTTAGTTTGTATGTTTTTTTAAGCTCTATGATTCTTTTTTCATTGGTGCTCAGCGATTTGTAATTCGAGTTCTTCCTCTCTGGATTTCAAATATTGTTTCAGTGTGTAATGGCTAATGTCGTGTGTAAATGGTATATCTGGAACATGAAGGGGCGCCATTGACGAGTTAAGAAAAATGGGAGGGTGGATATTGTCAGATTGCAGAGATGCACTTTGATGACAAGGAACATTTGACATTACAGCAAGGTGGGTTTGATCGGGTTTATTTCTCGTCTTTTAATCAAAGGCTCCCAGCACCATCTTTCCAATCTAAGCAATTAGTGGGTTTTTGAGTGGAACTGGGGCTGGTGGATGTATGGAGGCAGATCCACCTCATAAATAGAGATTTTACTTTCTTCTTTAAGCCGCAGAAATTCAACACTAGTGTTGATCTCTTCCTCACCTTGCAGCAATCTTCGATTCAGTGGTTTTCTGTACAATTAGGAATATTACCAATTCTGACTATGCAGCAGCATACTTACTGGTTAAGATTAAGGGCAATATAGCAGGTTCGAGACACTGGCGAATCCCTTTATTCTTAAGGATAGTAAGTGCATTGAGTATTCCTGTAATGAATTCAGATCTTTCTTAGCCATTAATTCAGATTCAACCAGTAACACATCCATTCTATGGAAAATTGCTAAGGCTTATGCTAAAGGAATAATTCCTTAGGATGCGACAGAAGCTGGAGCAGGAACGCTTGCTCCAGACACGGTTGAAGGCAGCCGAGAGGGCATACTGTGATATACCCTCGGTGGCTAGGCTGCAGAGGATCACAACGCTTCGGTATGCAATGAATTCCATGCTCACACAGACAGCCAAGGAGGAACTTACTTTTGCAAAACAAAGGCAGTTTGAGCATGGTGATAAACCGGGCAAGACGTTAGCCTATCTTGTAATGAAAAAGAGAGCCCCAAAGCCATTACCCCAATTAAGGAAGGTACTGGGACCCTTTCCTGCGGTCCCATAAAGATTAAAGCAGCATTTCGGAGATTTTACTCTGAATTATATCAGACTGAGCATTATGAGGATAGATGGATTAAGATGGAATCTTTCTTCAAGAACTTGGACCTTCCAGGGATAACCCCCAATTAAATGTCTTGCTTTAATGCACCATTGTCAATGCTGGAGGGTTTAAAGCAGCTTCCAGGCGGAAAGGCGCCCGGTCCTGACGGATGTCCACGTGAGTTTTATGAGGAATTTATAAACCTGTTGTCAGAGCCGATGCTTACTTTGTTCGTCACTCAACAGTCACGACTGCGTCCCACCATTCTTAAGAGAGGCTCATATCTCTCTTATTCTTAAGAAAAGGAAGACACCGAAAGATTGGGTTTCCTATAAGCCCATCTCACTTCTAATTGTTGATTTCAAAATTCTGTCTGAGTCCCTTACATTAAGGATAGAAACTATTTATCCTTCCATTGTCAAAGTATACCAAACCAGCTTATAAAAGGCTGCAGATATTCCAACAATGTTAGGAGATTCCTCAATATGATCCAAGCGTGCCAACACCAAATTATATAGGTATTAATGATCTCTTTCGATGCAGAGAAGGCATTTGCTTGGGTTGAGTAGCTGTATCTCTTCTTTACGTTAGAATGGTTTGGTCTCGGCAAAGTTTTTATCAAGTGGGTGAGAGTCCTTGAAAGTGACCCTCTGTGTGCGATCCTGTAAAATTAATATTTCTAGAGGCAGTCGACAGGGTTGTTTACGCCAGTGTTGTTTACGATGTTGATTGAGCCACTGCAGGGACCCCAACATATCTGCCCCAGAAGTGGGATAGAAGTCACGTAAGATCATATTGTTTGCAGACGATGGTCTTAAATTTTTGTTAAATCCCACAGTTTTGGTACCTCACCTCATGCAATGCATCAGTTCGTTTGGTGCCTTTTCCGGCTATACTATTGATTTTCCAAAGTCGGAGGCCATGCCTCTGGGCGAACTCAGGGAAATACCTGATGCCGTGGGAGAATTCTGATTTCCTTTTCAATGGTCCCAGGGTGTAATGGGGATGTTCCCTGTTTACGTATATTCATTAATCCTATCCTTGAACTTATATTTAACGTGGAATTTGTTTGACAAAATTAAACAGGACATTCGGAGACAGGAGACACTTCCAATATCCTGGCTGGGTCAGATAGCTCTTATTAACATGAATTCCCTCTCTTGCTATACCCCGTGTGAATGCTTTCTTTGATGTTTCCCAGACAGACAGTTAGGAGACTAAATGGATGATGTAGCTCTGATTTGTCACCATAAGCGACCCCTTATGAATTTAACCAAATTACAACGACCCCACTGATTGTAGGGAGTAGATGTCCCGGATATTAAAAGCTATCAATTAAGCTCTTCTTTACCCGATGTTAGTGAGGTCTCGGCGTCAATATGGTTAAATATTGCAGCTTCTCAGGCAAAGTGCTCCCTTATTAGTCTGCTACTCATAGACAAAATGAGGATAGTTAGGATGTATTGCTATTTCCCAATAAATATCAATAATTTTCAAGTGGCGAGTGGGGGGGGGGCAATGATCGAGGGCAACATAGCCAAACCTCTTTTTTTACCCCAAAACGTGGTGTACCATGTTTTCGACGGGGGATACTGGATTCTATATTTAAAGTATGGACAAGTCGTGGGTGTCTCTTGATTTGATGGTTTATCTGAGGGAGAAACAAGGATGCCCTTTGATCAAATACGTCGTAACTATAGACTGACTGAACTGGTCCTCACCCTGAACAACTTCTCTTTCCAATTCTCCCACTTCCTCCAAACGAAAGGAGTAGCCATGGGCACCCGCATGGGCCCCAGCTATGCCTGCCTCTTCGTAGGATATGTGGAACAATCCATCTTCCGCAACTACACTGGCCCCACCCCCCACCTTTACCTCCGCTACATCGATGACTGTATCGGCACTGCCTCGTGCTCCCACGAGGAGGTTGAACAGTTCATCCACTACACTAACACCTTCCACCCCGACCTCAAATTCACCAGGACAGTCTCAGATTCCTCCCTCCTCTTCCTCGACCTTTCTATTTCTATCCCAGCCGACCGAATCAACACGGACATCTACTACAAACCAACCGACTCCCACAGCTACCTGGACTACACCTCCTCCCATCCTGCCCCCTGTAAAAACGCCATCCCATTCTCCCAATTCCTTCGTCTCCGCCGCATCTGCTCCCAGGAGGACCAGTTCAAAATACGTACAACACAGATGGCCACC
>NC_057717.1:11066954-11075278 GCF_004010195.1 Chiloscyllium plagiosum
CTGAAAATGTGTTGCTGGAAAAGCGCAGCAGGTCAGGCAGCATCCAGGGAACAGGAGAATCGACGTTTCGGGCGTAAGCCCTTCTGCTCATTCCTGAAGAAGGGCTTATGCCCGAAACTTCGATTCTCCTGTTCCCTGGATGCTGCCTGACCTGCTGCGCTTTTCCAGCAGCACATTTTCAGCTCTGATCTCCAGCATCTGCAGACCTCACTTTCTCCAGTAACTATAGACCACCGAGTAGAGATCACTTTTGTTATCTTTTTATCAGATCAGAGATGTTATTCAGTAAAGAACCACGCTTTTAACAGACCCGTACAGATCCGATACAGAGAAGAGGGTGCTTATTGCTAAGAACACACTCTCTGTCAGTCCCTTTATCATTTTTTGGAGAGTCGCCCCTTAGACGAGGCTATGTGCCTTTCTGAGGTCTGCAAAGAGTTTTGGGAGTTCAGATCTCTTCGCACACAGGGGAGGATATTTGTGAAAATGCAAGAAGTATTTCGATCTGGAAGAAGACTCTTGCCCTGAAGTTGAAGATTCTTCATAGAGTCTATCAGGCCCCAGATACTCTCTCAAAATTCAAGGTTGGAGGATGTCTTAAATACAGAATGACTATGGACACTCTTACTCATTCCTTGTTGACCTTCCACCGGTGCTATAGGAGCGGTGTGTTCGCTGGAATGGAGAGGATCTTGCGTACAGAATTGGGCATGGGTCAGGTTTCCCTTTTCCTGGGCCTGTCCAGTCTACCTTACTCAGATGTGCATAAGAAAAATATACTTCAATACCCTCAGTCTCTGAGTTCAGAAAAAAAAGGTCTGTTGTGTTGGGTGTCCGAAACCCCTCTGGGACTGTTGGGTTGTTGTAAACTCGGCATGGAGAATACCCTTTGGACGTTTTTAAAGGTATGTTGCACCAGAAAATAGAGGATTTTTATTAGACATGGCAGCCCTTTTTGAATTATCAAGGTACAGGATGATCTGCCACTCTAAAAAGGACTTTTATACAACTATGACGAACTTGACCAATGAATCTAATGTCCAGAGAGGAAGAATTACGAACAAAGGAACGTGTATTAGTTAATGCTCTTGAGGTTTGAGAGCTATAGTTTTGTTACACTGAGTTCTAGTATTCGTTTTTTATTTGTTTTTATTTTTCTTTGGTCCGTTGATTACCCTTGTTTCTGTGATGTACATGCACATGGGTGTAATTGTGTTCAATTTGCATTGTTTTTTGAGTTGGGGACTTATTGGTTCATTGAAGCATTAAAAAGATTTTCTCTGAATAAAAATACTTTTGAAAAAATTAAAATGTTAACATGGATAGAATAGAGTCCCAAAGGACCACTTTCTCATTAGTGAGACCACAAATTATGGTTTATCTTGAGGGTCATCACATCTCGGGTGACAGGACGATGTTAAGAGGGTGTGCCCTTCGTGGCAACCTCTGTCTGTGTGGAGAATTGAACATGCGCTGTTGGATTTCCTCTGCATCACAAGCCAGCCATCCAGCCAACATATTGCGAGACTGTGTAACTGCTATAAATAGAAATAGCCAAAGTCTGATGGAACATATTTTTTGGAGGGTTGGTCCCCATGGGAAATGCTTCCCAAACACATGCTTGAAGAAACCCAGGGTAGACAGTGCGTGAGAGTCGTCTGGTTTGTGACAGGAAACCAGGAGGCTGAATGATTGAACGTTCCTGCAACGTGAAGCTCAGGAGACAGTCAGATAACCCCGATCTTATTAAATGGTGCAGCACATCTGAAGGGCTAAATTGACTCATTATGGATTTTAATTGCATATGATTTGAAAAAAAAAACTCTGTTCCTTCACCTAATGTTTTACACACTGGGGCACTGTTATTTTCCTGAAACTGGGAATTATTTGGAATATTATCTGGATCATTCCATAATCAACATTCTCCGGAGCATTCTACAATCTGTGGAGATATTACAAAGGAAAGAGACACTGGGGTGGGGCGTGCTGCATGTAAGAGTGAGAGTGGTGAAGCATGAGCCTTGGTCGGGTGTCAGTGCTGGAACAGACATACATTCAGTGTGAGGGACCAGACAGCATACGATGACCCTTATCCTGACAGAGTTGGGAATGTTATCGATGTTATTGCTGGACATTGCTACTGATCGCAGATACTGCACTGAGCTGGGTGGTGAGCTCAGATCATGCTCGGTGGGTCTGGTGGTGTGGCCCACTCTGGGAAGAGATATACTAACCCATCCACCAAGATATCTGTGACCCTGTTGACAAACCACGGCGTGATTGAAACTTTTCTGTTATGCTCTGTGTAAAACGTACATGGCAGCTCCAAACTGAGGAAAGCTCAATCGAGTGCCCATTGTCCTTCTAAAGATGGCACCAGTGCCAGAGATAATGGAATATCCAGCGGCATCTGGGCGATGGTGGGTACCTCCAGCCAAAGTGGGTGGGAGAATTGGTTTAACATTGAATGAGAGTGACACCATGGTTTAGGGTGGGTAGTTAATGAGGTGAGTTCCATATGATAGCACCAGGAAACTAGCTCGGCCTCGTGCAGAGAATCCCCCTGTCACAGTCAATGAAAATCACTCAAAGATAAATTATTGTTAGAATCAGACGGATGAGTTGAAGACCCTGCTGACCCCATTCACAGTTACAGCGCTGCAGAACAAATCCTCATCCACAACTCTCCATCATCTGAACTCACACCTATATTCTGTTCACCATCATTCCTGGTAATACTGGCTTATTTTGCCTGATGCTATCGAAATGTCTATATCTCAGCATTCTGAAACCTGTGAGCAGATCTTTCCATGATATTGTTGCTCAATCTCACCCGCTCTGTCTATACCCAAAATCACTTTCATTTTCAGTCATGCACGGAGACAGGTCCTTCAGCCAAAACTGGTCCATACCAACTAAAATGTCCGTCCACATTAACCCCAATTCCCTGCACTTGGCCCATATCCTTCTCTGCCTTTCCAATTCATATATTGTTCGAACAAAATGCAGCGAGGTTTTGTGACAACAAGGAAGGCCTCAGGAAAGATCTCGCTGAATCTACCATTCATCTCACCCTAGCAATCAGATTACACAGAAACAATTTGACTGGAGGTTATAAACAAGAAGTACAAGCAAACATTGGTGGGAGATGTGCATGGAAGTCAATACTGCAGGGAAAAATATGTACGTTCTAAACAGGAAATTAGATATACAAGCATTTGCAGGCAAAACCCGACGGGTCTGGTACCATTTGAAGGAAGAAAGTCGAAAGTTTGGCCCTCGAATAGCACAGCAGGTCAGCTCTTGGTTTTATTTTAGATCAGCAATTATCTTGCATGCTGCAGTATTAATGGGCAACTTGATCTGGGAAGAGGGGAAGGGGTGAGGGCAAAGAGCAGGCAATGTGTCAGTCACAGTTTAAGGCCCTGTGGAGGTAAAGGAAGGCTTGTTGGAAGCACCGCACTGGAATTCGGCATCATTTGAACAGATGTGACAGATCCAGAGAAAGTGGGAGGATGCAGTTTCTCATGCAGCTGGTCATTGAGTGTCACAGTGCCGAGCGATACTGCCTTACAGCATCAATAACCTGGGTTCGATTCCACCCTTTGGTGACATTCTGTGCGGTGTTTGTACACTCTCCTTGTGTGTGCCTGAGTTTCCTCTGGGTGTTTGGTTTTCCTCTCACAGCCAAAAACGTCCAGGTTAGGTTCAGTGACCTCACTAAATTGTTCCGAAGTATCCAGGGATGTGCAGGTTCATTGGATTGTCTATGGGAAATGTAGAGTTAACGGGGTAACGTTTGGGTTTGGTGGTCGGGATGTTATCTGGAGGGTCAGTGTGGACTCGGTCGGCCAAATGGCCTGGTTCCACACTTCAGGGCTTCTATAATTTCTATTTAGCTTTCTGTGTTTGAAAACACTTCCCAGGATCCTACCTTTAAGTGCTAACACAAGTTGCCTCAAGAAAATGTTACACCTTCTTTTTGTCTAACATGAACTCCATCAGCCACTCCTCGGCCCTTTAGCATATCTGATCAGCGTCCCGTTTTACTCTGAGTTAACCATCTTCACTATCCACTACCTCACCAATTTTGGTGTTATCTGCAAACTCACTAACCATTCCTATTGTATTCACATCCAAATCATTTATATAAAATGACAAAATCCACTTGATCCTTTTGGTGCACTGCTGGTCACAGGCCTCCAGTCCAAAAAAAAACAGTTCACAAACATTTACTTCGTCTATTACCTTCGAGCCAATTACCTCCAACTCTTCCTGTATTCCATGTGATCTCACCATGCTAACCAGTTTACCATGCGGATCCTTTTTGAATGCTTTACTAAAGTATATATTCTATTCCACAGTTCTATTTCTGTGCCTTCGTCAATCTTATCCGTCACTTCTTTAAAACGCGAAATCAAATTAGTGGGACACGATTTCCCACACACAAAGTCATGTTGACTATCGCTAATCGAAATTTGCATTCCTAAACAAAAGTAAATGCTGTCCTTCAGAAGCCCCTCCAACAACTTACCCACCAATGACATCAGTCCCACTTGTCTACAGTTTCCTGGCTTTTCCTTACCAACTGTTCTTAAACAATGGCACAACCTTACCTGCGAGTGTCCATGATACAAATATCTCAGCCAGAGACCGAACAATTACTTCCCTAGCTTCCCAACAGATCTTGGGTACATCTGATTAGTTCTGGATCATAGAACAGTGCAGCACAGTACAGGCCCTTGAGCTGTTGATGTTGTGCCGGCAGTATATCCTACTCAAAGGTCAGAGTAACCTTCATGCCCTTCATTGTACTAAAATCCATGTGCCCAACCAAGAGTCACTTATAAGATCAGGGGGGTTATCCACCTTAATGTATTTTAAAATATCCAGCTCCTCATCTTCTGTAATATGGACAAATTTCAAGCTATCACTATTCATTTCCCCAAGTTCTCAACCTTCCATATCCTACTCCACAGTAAATACTGATGCAAAATATTTATTATCTCACCGATCTCGTGTAGTTCCACACATAGGTTACTTTGCTGATCTTTTAGGGGTCCTGTTCTCTCTCTAGTTACTCTTTTGACCTTAATGTATTTGTACAATCACTTTGGAATGTCCCTTACCCTATTTTCGAAAGATACCTTATGTCCCCATTTTGCCCTCCTGATTTCCCTCTTGGGTATTAAGCCTACATCCCTGGTATTCCACAATGGATTCACTTGATCCCTACTGTCTGTACCTATCATATGCTTCCGCCTTTTCTTGAGCAGAGCATCAATTCCCTACACCTACCAGCCTTACCCTGCTCATGGACAGTAACATGCTGTCGCTAGACTCTGTAAATAATTTGTGAAGGCCTCCCACTTTCCCGCTAAAACTTCACCAAAGCAGCTTTTCAAAGTGCCAACATAAAACGTTCAAAGTTGGCCTGACTCAACTTAAAACTTTATAATTTATATTAGGAGTATTCTTCTCCATAAGTATTTTACAACTGATAGTTACTGCATAACAGGGTCAAGAAGCAGAATGGCCTCCTCCTGTCCCTCTGTAACAGACTTGGGAGGCTGAATGGCCTCCCCTGTCCCTTTGTAACAGGGGCGTGTGGACAGAATTATTTCCTCCTGTTCCTGCGCAGGAGTCTCGATGCTCTGAATGATGTCCCAAGGTTATGGAAGAATTTGAAAACAGTGCACATAAAACCAGGAGCAACATTACACAAAGTAAATGGACAATAAATATATACACTGGTTTACTGGCTCTGGAAATTACCCCTCCAGTCACCATATACAGCGGGTCTGTTACTTTCTCACTGTCGTCCTTTATAAACGGTATGTAAAATACACAGTCCTGCAGCGTTCTGGCACTGCTCCCACATACAAAAGAAGCAACAAGAATATTTAAAGATTTATGGTCCATCCCTAAGCAATGCCCATCCATTCCACCCACACCGGGTAAATGTTCCCTTTTATTGGGATATGAAAAGTGATGTCAGGAAGGGGTTAACTGGACCTGTTTGTTCAGTGACTGTGATTAATGTTAGTCGCCATGGGTTGCAATTACCCCAGTGGACGTTTTCCATCTTTGAATGATAAGTGAGCTCCGTTCAATGTGTTATCCCACAGTATGGTGGGAGCATCACCAACAGTGTTAACAGGAATCAGCAGCTCCAGAGAGACACGGGAGAGAGATCAGAGACTGAGCACAAGAGTCTAGAATGTTTCAACAATGAATCAGAATCTGAGAACATTCGACTGGAATGTCCCAAGAATGGACAGGAGTTTATATCGGGATGTTTGGTTTCTTTCTACGTATTATGATCGAAGGTCATTATCGTGGCGGATCAAATATGCACTTTACATTATACAATATTTTTATTATCCAATCCTAGCTTTTGTTGTTGTACCTGGTAAGTCGCACTGTTCAGTCATTAATTCTATAAATCATGTTTGACAGTAGTATTGTTCTTTCACCCACTCTACACTCCTTGCCACCGTTATTGTTCCTGCTAAGACTGTGTATCCAGATATTCACTTGACAAACCACTACTAAATTGTTAAATCACTCTCTCCCTCCTTGCTTCTGGCAGTGTTACTCATGGGTTGGTATGTTGACTTGCTCAGTTACAGCTGTGAACCATGATTCGTTGTATCACTGTACTTGCTATCTAAATATTGAAAGCATTGAGGTCACTATCTTCTGTTCTGGTTACAAACTGCATTTCCTACCTCTGACTACATCACATCCCCGGCCAATATCTGAAGCCGAAATAGACAAATAACAACACTGGTGATCCCTTTGGACATGAACCAATTCCTGACACTATACCCTGACCATTCCTAATTATAACTACTGATAAATCCAGTAAATACTTCACTGGCTTATCCCATCTGCTATTTGAACCATGAGCTGTGAAATACAGTCTTAAAAATGGCATTCGACTGTTGCTGACACTCACAGCAGTAAACCTGCAGAAACAACTCTGCGTCAATACTCCACACCTCATATCTTATATCACACAGAACTCCCCATGCATCCATAATTCCTGTGCGTACTGATCTATAATGCTATTGGGTCCGGCAATGGCTTTATTTAATATTCATTAACAGCTGCCCATGAACTATCTCTCTCTGTCCATTATACCAAGCCCTATCAGTTGTTCATATTTAAACTGATTTCCTCCAGGTGTGCTCTCTCTTCGACTATGATTTTCACATCTAACACTGCCCCAGAACCACACACAAATGCACACATAGAACCCCTTGTCTTGAACTGATGCATGAAGATACAGAGACATTAATTTTTGGGAGCCCATTTACTGTCACTCGCAGTATGGGCGGCAAATTGTCCCGTGTTAGGCAGTTACGTAGTGCAAATGTAGCAGCAATATACCGGCAAACATTACAATACTGCTATGCTGGGAAGCTGGTCCAGCTTACTGAGCAATACACTGGCATAGATAGCACAGCTCCCCATGCTGGTCAGATAGTCCATCTTACCGAGCAATACACTAGCATAGTCTGCACAGCTCTCCATGCTGGGCAGATAGACCAGTTTACTGAGCAATACACTGGCACAGTCTGCATAGCTCGCCACGCTGGGTTGTCTGCTTGTTCCAGTGTATAGTTTCTGTGAGTAGATTCAGAATTTCGTGAACAAATTTGGTCAGCTGATCTGGCAATGCCTTTATTCAATGTTCTCATTCTTGTGACCTGACCCGCCAAGGTCTCACTGCTCCAGATAGACCCACTCCCTTGTTTTTTTTTTTATCTCATTTTTCAACAATATGCTCTGTTTTTGTCTTAATTGTCCGTTTATATCTTTAATGTGAATGTCTCTGTCCATCTGTATCTTTCCCTGGCCTTGGTTTATCGTTGTGTTTTGTATCGAATACTGGCATTATGAAGTTCAGAAATAATGTAATAGTGTGTCAGGCTATTGTTTGCTTCCCGTTGTGTCCCATGAGTTACTCCATGGACAGGGGAGTGTGTACTGGTCTGTTGTTGACTTCCTGGTGTGTCCCTTGATGTGCTTCATGAAGAGGTGTGTGTGTGTGTGCTGGGCTGTTGTTCACTTCCTGGTGTGTCCCTTAAGGTGCTTCATGAAGAGGTGTGTGTGTGTGTGCTGGGCTGTTGTTCACTTCCTGGTGTGTCCCTTAAGGTGCTTCATGAAGAGGTGTGTGTGTGTGTGCTGGGCTGTTGTTCACTTCCTGGTGTGTCCCTTAAGGTGCTTCATGAAGAGGTGTGTGTGTGTGTGCTGGGCTGTTGTTCACTTCCTGGTGTGTCCCTTAAGGTGCTTCATGAAGAGGTGTGTGTGTGTGC
>NC_057717.1:11075387-11076974 GCF_004010195.1 Chiloscyllium plagiosum
ACACACATGGAAACAAACATACACATCATCTCTCTCTCACTCGCACGCCACCCCACCGCCCCACCACACACACACACACACTCCACATCTCTCGCACAGACACACCTATAAATCTGGGAGGCTAATTTGCATTTGCAGATTTATATTTGTGGATAGATTGTATTTTGTTCAAAACAACATTCAATTTGTACGCAGCCAATCATTGTGGCATTTTATAAAGTCCTGCTTTGGAAATAAAACTAGTATGACTCCAGGGTAAAACAAGTCGGACTCCACACAAGACCTTCCATGGTTTGTGCAGAGAAGGTCACGTCTTAGCAAACATAATAGAATTCTTTGAGGAATGACAAAGTTGATAGACTTTATACCAACAAAGGAAAGACTCTAAGAAAAGGAGAAGTCTGCCGTGGGTGTCTAAGCAAATACGCAAGGTTATCAAATTGAAAGAGATGGAATGCAAAGTGGCCAAGATCAGCAGGAACCTAGAAGATTGGGAAAAGATTAAAGGTCAACAGAGCCACGAAAAGAGCTATAAAGAAAAGAAGGATAGAACACAAGAAAAAAAAACTAGCACAGTATATGAAGACAGATAGCAGATGATCCCCTAAATATATAAAATGAAAATGAGTGGCTAACTTCAATGTTGGTCCTTGAGAGGATAAGAAGGAGCATTTAGTTACAGGATATGATGAAATGGCTTAGGTATTGAACAGATATTTTGCATCAGTCTTCATAGTGAACGACACTAATAACATGCCAGTGATCGACGAAGTGATGAAGATTCTAGATTAGAGTGGTGTTGGTAAAGCACAGCAGTTCAGGCAGCATCTGAGGAGCAGAAACATCGACGTTTCGAGCAAAGGCCTTTCATCAGGAATGCTCTGAACTGTTGTGCTTTACCAGCACCACTCTAGAATTTGGTTTCCAGCATCTGCAGTCCTTGTTTTAACCAAAGAGATGAAGGTAGGTGAGGACTTGTGAAAAATCATTATTACAGAGGAGGTAGCATTGGGTAAGCTAATGGAGCTAAGGGTAGATGAATCCCCTGGCCCTGATGTAATGTATCCCAGGGTACTAAAAAGATCGCAGGAGAAATAACAAGTGCACTTGTGGTAATTTTCTAAAATTTGCTGAACTCTGGGGCAGTCCCAGCAGATTGAAAAACAACAAATGGGACGCCATTGTTTAAAAAGGCAGGTAGATAAAAGTTGGGGAATTATAAACCAGTTAACTTAATCTGAGTAATGGGGAAGATGCCTTGACTGTATTATCAAGGAAGAAATAGCAAGGCATTTTGATAGAAAACGGCCCATTGCACAAATGCAGCAAGGATGCATGAAGGGCAGATCATGCTTAACAAGTTTTTTGGAAATCTACGAAGACATTACGAGCAAGATAGACAACGAGGCCGCAGTGGATGTGGTGTATCTAGGTTTCAAAAAGGCTTTGACAGGGTGCCATATAGTAGGCTGCTGCATAAGATAAAGATGGATGTCGTTACGGCTGAAGTATTAGCATAGATAAAAGATTGGTTGACTAACAGGAAGCAAAGAGTTGGTATAAATGAGTGCTATCCTGGCTGGCAAT
>NC_057717.1:11077112-11077868 GCF_004010195.1 Chiloscyllium plagiosum
ACTTTGCAGAGGAAAATAGTTACATTGCATGAATGGGTAAAGGTCTGGCAGATGGAATACAATGTTAATAAATATGAATTAATCTCTTTTGTTAGGAGTACCAGTAAAAATGATTATTACTTGAATTGTGAAAAGATGCAGCATGCTGCTGTGCAGAGGGACCTGGGTGTCCTTGTGCATGAATCACAGAAGGTTGATCTACAGGTACATCAAGTAATTAGGAAGGTGAATGGTATTTCGTTCTTCATTGCGAAAGGTGTTGAATTTAAAAGCAGGGAGGTTATGTTGCAGCTGTACAGGGTGCTGGTGAGATCATTCCTGGAGTATTGTGCGCAGTTTTAGCCTCCTTACTTGCAAAGCGATGTACTGGCAGTGGAGGTGGGGCAGCGGAGATTCACTCTGGTGAATCTGGAGTTGAGGGGGATGTCTTATGAGGAGAGACAGAGTACATCAGCATTATATTCATTGGAATTTAGAAGAATGAGGGGAGGATCTTATAGAAACATAAAAAATATTATGAATGGATGACATAAAAAAAAAGTAGAGAGGATGGTTCCACAGGCAGGTGAGTCTCGGACAAGATGGAATAACCTCAATATTAGAGGGAGCAGATTTAGTATTGAATTGAGAAAGAACCTTTTCAGCCAGAGGCTTGTCATTCTATGGAATGCCCTGCCCAGTGAAGTAGTTGACGCTACTTCAGTAAATGTTTTTCGAGCTGAGATAGATATGTTTTGAACAATGAAGTAAATTACG
>NC_057717.1:11078765-11082898 GCF_004010195.1 Chiloscyllium plagiosum
AAGTTAGGATAATCTGTTGGGTTTTCGGATAGGTTGTTATTCTGCATGCTATTCTCTTCTGTTTGTGTTTCATTCCGTAACCTTGAAAATAAATTCTGTTTTATTTAAAACTAAGTGGCTTTACCAGCTGCTTCTCTCCTGGAATATCTGCCTTACACCTGCTTAAGGCAACCAGCAAAGTTTGAGTCTGCACTACTTCCTTGAAATGACTTGAGGTGGTCTGTCCTGGCCCATAACAGTGTGCAACAGTGAGATCTAATATATTGGCATGGGTTGAGAATGGTTGAGAGCTGAAAGAAAAAGTGAGTTAGAATAAGCAGTTCCTTTTTTTGGAGTGGAAAGCAATTACGAGCAGGATGATCCCGGAATTGATGTTTGGCACCCATCTATTCAAGAAGCAGATTAAACATCTGCTCGAGGGTACTAAATGTAATGTTTCAAAATCTGCTGGTGGCACCAAACTGAGAATTGATTGGGTGAGGCGGATGTAAAGAAGTTCAAGGTAATTGAGACATGTGGAGGGAATGGGCAAATAAGTGGCAGATGAACAGCAATGTGGATGGACGTAACACTGAACATGTTGGTTGGAAAAATATAATATCAGGCTAGCATTTCAAAAGGAATTGATGTGAAAATGTTGATCTGTGAATATACTAACGTGCATACTCTTGTTGACTTCTTCACCGAACTCTGAGGTCCATTCACGGCAGTGAACTCTGAAGACAGACGTCAATACTGGGATTGGCACTGGCACGCTGCCAGTATACATAGACCCACCAATTGGGTATATGTAACAATGAAAAGGATCTGGATCTCCCTGTACACCAGCCACTGAACGCATTATTGGAGCAACTGAAAGCAGTTCGGAAGGTAAATGATGTGTTGACCTTCATTTCCGGGGAATTTGAGTCCAGGAATAAGGGTATCTTATTACAGCAGGACATGACCTTGGTGAGACCCCATCTCGAACATTGTGCAGTATTGTGCGCAGTTTTGGTCTCCTTACCTAATAAATGACAAACCTGACATTGAGGGAGAGCAGCAAAGAATGACCAGACTGATCTCTAGGATGACAAACTTGTTGTGGGAGCAGAGTTTGGGGCGACTGAGTCTGTATTCCATGTGGTTTAGGAAAATGATTGGAGATCTCAGTGAGATATATAATACTCTGATAGGGCGAGATATATTGGAAGCAGGGATGATAATTCACCTGCCTGGGACGTCGAAAACAAACAGCCACAGTCTTAGGTACGGTCAGGGCACTCTGCATTGAGATGAGAATAAATGTATGAACTCACAGACTGGTGAATCTGGGAATTCTATGCTACACAAGCCTGTGAGAGGCAACGCACTGAATTTCGTCAAGTATTTCTTAACACTTAAAGGGACGAGGTTGCAGCAGGAGTTTGGTGTGGGGACAAAGGATCAACCATCGTTATATTGAATGGGAAAGCAAAATTGATGGACCGAAGTTAATAATTCATATTGTTCCAATAATTAATCACTTCAAAGGATATACAGTATGCAGTGTTTGTGAAAAAAAATTGAAGAGATGTTAGACCAAAAACTAGAATGGGGGAGGCTCAATGTTTTGGATGACCTACTCCTTTCCCGATGTTTCTGTGCAGTCTGTGGGGAAACTCTGTAAATGTGTCACAAGCTCTCAGCTGTTGGGAAGGAGGCATCTGCTGGATCAACAAGACTGTGTTTCCCATTCCCTTTTCTGATACCGAGACTGGTGCTGGGTGTTCTCTCCAATTTTATCCATTAAGGGCTCGGAACAGTTTGAAACGATAGAATGTCTTGCTTGGCATTTTAGAGACCGTTGAAGAGTTTGCCACATGCCTCTCGTCTGGAGGAACCTTTCGGCCAGAACAGGAAATCAGGGGAGATTCACTGCCTGAAAGTACATTGGGAAGGCAATTGCTGTTTACAATCGACATTGGCTTCAAGGTCACTGTTACTGACAGCAAAGTTTAGATTTCGATATCTTATTAGTTGATGTTAACTTCCACCAGCTGCCAGAGCATTAGCCTGGTCGGGATTGGTAATCCAGTGACATTTCCAAAACAGCACCATCTCCACATGGGGACCAATCGGAAACCACACTGAGCAGATAATTTCTGTGCTGCATGACAGCTCTGTCAAAAATAACTCACACCATTTTGTCTATCGTGATGGGACTGAGGGGGTGGTAAATGGTCAGATTGTAATTATTCTTCTCTTAAAGGACTGGACATAGTTGAGGAATTTTCCACGTTGCCAGGGAGATGTCAGAGTTGGAGCTCGAATGAAACAGTTTCCCCAGGAACACGGCTTGTTATGCAGCACAAGTCTTCAGTCCTATTGCAGGAATGGAGTCAGGACCCATTTTTTGTACCTACTGTGTTCAGCTGTTTCTTCATGTCAGGTGCAGCGAATCGAATTGGTTGGAGACTGGCATCTGTGGTTCTGTGGGCATCATCTAAGGAACACTTCTGGATGAGGATGCTGCAGACATTGCATACTGTCTTTTACACTGATGTGCAGCAAAGTTCCATTCTTTCGGGGAATGGCAAAGTAATAACCTAGTGGTATTGAGCTGTTAGTCTAGCGACCCAGGCAATGCTCATGTGACCTGAGTTCGAATACTGCCACAGCAAATGGTGGAATTCAAATTCAATATATGTTTGGAATTAAGGGTCTAATGATGATCATGAAACAGTTGCTGATTGTGTGGGCAACCCATCTTGTTCGGAGATGCCCTTTGAGGAAGGAAACTGCCATTCATTCCTGCTCTGGCCTACTTGTACCTCCAGACCCACAGCAATGTGTTTGACTCTTGACTACCCTCCTGTCAATAAATGATGACCTACCCAGCGACACACTAATCCCATTAAACATTCTTTAATAAAATATTTGTGGAGTCCTCCTCTTTCGTCACTTGTTTCATAGTTCAACTCCATTTCTGACTGGCTGTGGCAGGACTGCAGAGCTTCGATCTGATCTGTTTGCTTTGAAATCATTTCGTCCTCTCTATCAGATGTTAGTCCTGCTGTTTGCAATGTAAGTGAGTAGTCAAGTGTGGTAGCTTTAAATGGGTTGTCATCAGTTTTAGGTACACACGGCTCTGACCCTGGTATGTTCACCTACACTCGTGACTGAAACATCATTCAGCTTAATGGGAATAATGGACTGAGGAATTATCCTGGGAAAAAAATTACAGATTGTGACTCAGTACAATTCTACTTCTGTCCAACTGTGATCTACACTATTACATGAATTCCCGGGTTTGAGCTGCAGTTTCTGCAATGCAATTCTGCTGTCTGTCGCCCAATTCATACCGAGACCCATTGACCCGTACCCCGTGTGCTACTCTGGTTTCTGATGTAGTAGCACTTCCGTTTTCATATTCTCATTCCTCTGAGCGTTTGTTTCTTTTGTCACACCTCTTACTTGTCATGTTTTTCAAAACTCCAAAACATATTCCGTGAGGTAGCACCATGGCTCAGCGTTTAGTGCTGCTGCCTCACGGCGCTCGGGACCCAGGTTCGATTCCATCCTCCAGCGACCGTCTTTGTGGAACTTGCGCATTCTCCCTGCGGGATTCTTCTGAGTGCTTTGGTTCCCTCCCACAAACCAAAAATTTCCAGGTTAGGTGCATTAGTCAGGGGTAAATATAGGATAAGAAAATGGGTGTGCTTGGTTTACTCTTCAGAGGATCGGTGTGGACTTGTTGGGCTGAAGGGCCTGTTTCCACACTGTCGCGATTCTAATTCTCACATTCATCTGAACGTATTCCCTTGCAGTTGTGCCATTTTCGGTGTTTAACTTGAATGTGCTTCACTCTGTTCTCTCCATGGCTTCTAATAATAACTCTGTAGTGTCAATGATTCCAGTCTTATGTAGTTTCAGAACCAAGATGTTTGTGTATCTTTTGTTATTTTTCACTTCCCAGTGTCCGGCAATCCAAGTGGGTCAGGACATTTGAGCAGCTTTGACATATACCTTTGAACATGTTCAAAACCAGAAATTTCTGGACAAACTTAGCAGGTCTGTCAGTATCTGTGGAGACAGAGAAACAGAAATAGTGTTTCAAGTCAAGCGTGGCCCTTGTTCAGAACTGAAAAGGGCTGCTTAATGCCTTGGCAAAA
>NC_057717.1:11082994-11087578 GCF_004010195.1 Chiloscyllium plagiosum
CGCAAGGTCGGTTATTGAAATGAGAAACAATGAGAGGCTCAGGGTTATTCCTACAGACAGAGTGAAAGTGGTCCTCGAACCAGTCTCTGTTTGGTCTGCCCAGTGTAAAGGAGACAGCATTGTGAGCAGCAATGACAGGAGACCGGATTGAAAGAGTAAAAGTGAAATGCTACTTCACCAGGAAGGTATGTTTGGGGTCTTGGACAGTGACGAGGGAAAGGTGAATGGGCAAGTGTTGCCGCTTCTGTAATTGCATGGGAAGGTGTCATGGGGGAGTTGGGAAGTGTTCGGGATGATGGAGGGTGTCACAGAAGAAATGGTCCCTATACAATGCTGTCAGTGGTCGTGAGGGAAAGATGTGTTTGATGGTGCTGTCCCATTGGAGATGGTGGAAGTGGCTGAAGATGATTCTATGAATGTGGATTCTAGTACAGTAGAAGTGAGGACGAGGGGAGATCTATCATTGTTCTGGGAAGGAGGGGACGGAGTGAGGGCAGAGGCACGGGAGATGGAATAGTCACAGCTGAAGGCCCTGTCCACCGGAATTAGCGGATTTCTGATTTGAAGAAAAAGGAGGTCACGTCACAGGCAGTTCACTGGAATGTAGTGTCATCAAACAGAAACAACAGGGACGGAGAAACTGGGAGAATGGAGTCAGCCTCCGCTGATCATGTGTTCAGCTACATGTAGAAGTCCCCCCGAATGATTGAAAGAACCAGACATCCAAATTGAGGCTTTCTGTCTCACATCTGATCTGAAGCGGGAAGTAGAAGTAGACCGAGAGGAAGATCAGTGGGTATACCTGGGCAGAAATTCAAGCAGATTTCCAATAACGCTCAGAAATTATTGTTTCTGTTCAAAAAGAAGGACTCGATAAGAAAATGTACCACCCATGGTTGCAAGGATACTATGATGAGCATTAGTGTAAGGCCAGATTTAGGATGTCTATTTCAGGGACCATAAGCAGATGCTGGGCATGACTTTCAGCTGTGCTTCCTGAATTCCCCCCATAAACCCCTGCCATTGCTGCTCCATCCTCTTCCCTGCTCCTCTCCCCTTCCTGATTCAACTTCTCCATCTCCAATTACGGAGCACATTCTCTGACATTATGGTCCCTCCCCAATTCACCTGAAGCTCTTTGATCCAGTCTACCTTCCCTGCACTAGCATATATATATATATATAGAAATATATATATACATATGCACTATATATATATGTGTGTGTGTATATATATATATATATACACGAATTTGAGGATGACACTGAGAACTAAAAGACACGCTGTTACTTAATGGAGAGGACACCCACAAAAGGAACAGTACAAAGGGATGGGATTGTCTTTGTGTCTGAAACATAACGTCAGCATGCTGCTGCAGCAAGTAACTAGGTTGGGTTCATTAGGCGGCTTCCTGGAATGAAAGGGTTGAATTATTGAGTACATCTAAAATGGTGAGGCGGTTATTTATTGTTGTTGAAATGAATGTGGAAGGTAGTGTATGTCTGGAATTCCCGAACCCAGAGGTTTTTTTACATTACATTACATTTTACGTTACATTACAGTGTGGAAACAGGCCCTTCGGCCCAACAAGTCCACATCGAACCGCCGAAGCGAAACCCACCCATACCCCTACATTTACCCCTTACCTAACACTACGGGCAATTTAGTATGGCCAATTCAACTGACCCTGCACATCTTTGGATGGTGGGAGGAAACCAGAGCACCCGGAGGAACCCCAGCGCAGACATGGGGAGAACGTGCAAACTCCACACAGTCAGTCGCCTGAGGCGGGAATTGAACCCGCGTCTTTGGCGCTGTGAGGCAGCTGTGCTAACCACTGTGCCACCGTGCCGCCCACGGTTGTGGAGACTGGGTCACTGAAAGTATTTACAGACTTGCTGGATTGGGTTTTGATAGATTAGCGATTTGAGGGATACAAAAGGTTAGCAGGAAAGTGGAGTTGAGCCCTGAAGTAGATCATCCATGTTCTTATTAAATGACAGTGCCGAATAACCTGCTCCTGGTAACACTGGTAAAGGGCTGTATTAACAGCGAATCTGGGTCTGTAACATGACCCACTTCTGGAACAGAAGTTACAGAGATGGGAAGCCTGAAAAGAGAGATTGGGGTGAGGGTCAATTCCTGACCCAGCCTGGATTTTCCAATTACATATCCCAAACGACACCTAACCATCGGGGTGGCCTCGATCTGCCCCTGTGTAGCAGGTCCGAAGGGCTGAATGGAACATCAGAACATAAGGCTGAGGGACACGAGTGGGACATTCGGCCCTTTGACACTACTCCCCCAGTAAATAAGGTTGTGGCTCATCTCTTTGTGGTCCCAGCTTTTCTCTCTATGCAGCATTATCCCTGATTCACCTGTCTATGGAAAATCAGATGAAGCCAGCCTCGATATAATATAAAGCTTCAGCCATCCCATACTTCTGGGAAGGAGAATTCCTACGTGAATAAATTCCCACTTTGAGAATTTCTGCTCACTCCGGTTCTGACTGAGGTTGGAGGGTGTCACTGTTTCCTTTTCTAGTCCCACTCCTTCACTTTAAATGTGACCAGGTTGGTGATATGGCCGATGATAAAAGTCTTCGACTAGGTCTGGTTCAGTGATAAGAACAAGTCAAGCAGATTTCTTTAATCAGACACAAGTAACTTAAATAACTAATGGAGGAGTATGGTGGATCTGTGTTTCACACTGCTGCCTCACATCTCCAATGAGCTGGGTTCAATTCCAACCTCGGGCGTCCTGTATGTGGAGTTTTAACATTCTCCCTGTGTCTGTGTGGGTTTCCTCCCAGTGTTCCAGTTTCCTTCCACAGTCCAAGAATGTGCAGATAGACTGGATTGGACATGCTAATTTGCCCATAGTGCCCAGGGATGTGCATGTTAGGTGAGTTCGTCATGCGAAATGCAGGGTTACATGGATAGGATAGGGGGCAGGTCTGGCTGGGATGCTGTTCGGTGGGTCAGAGTGGATTTGATGGGCAGAATGCCCTGCCTCCACACGATTGATGTTCCAGAACAATGGCAAGAAGTTTGGACGATACAAATACCGAGTGGATATCTACCTGATACACTCTGCTGAAGGTTTTGTATGTTTCAGTAAGATCACCTCTCTTTCTATGAGTAACCATAATATAAGGCCTTCATCCCTGGAATACATGAAGTGAAACATCTCTGAACTGTTTCCAATGTAATTATATCCAATTTCAGGGAAATAGACAAAAAATAACCTCACACCCCAGGTGAGGCTTTTTTTTTGTTTTCTCAGTGCTATGAGATTTTGGAACACTCTTCTCCGCAGACCATTGGACTCAGAGATATTGAATATTTTTGAGGCACAGACGGAAGATTCATAAGTAACAATGTAGTCAAGGATTATCAGGGAATGGGCTGGAATGTGCAGCATGGGAAAATGCTGACAGTGGTACAAAATGACACTGCTTCAGAATATCCGGCAAAACGAAATGGTAATCTAGAAAACATTTTTCATTGCTAACAGTGATAGAACAGAGTTGCAAGGACCATAGAACTGCTATGACATTAGAGAGAGACCACTTGTGGTCATTTAAGCTGAGGGTCACCACACCTCGGGTGATGGGTTGAGGGTGAGACAGCGTAACCATCATGGTAACCTCTGTCAGTGTGGTGAATTGAACCGGCGCTGTTGGCTTCCATCTGCATCGCAAACCAGCCGTCCAGCCAACTGAGTGGGAGACAGTGTAACTGTTACAGACAGAAATAGTCACAGGCAAAGGGCAAGAGAAACTTTCATAACAAGGAAAAAGGTACAATTCAGATAACGGTCAAAACAACGACTGAGGGTAAAAAGGTTCTCTGCTAGAAATTGTATTTTAGGATGAGACAAGTATTTCAAAGCTGTCTTTGGCTGAATACGATAAGGTGAGACAAATGAAATAATCCCCAGAATTACTAACTGTGATTGCATATCGATAACCATAAAATGAGTGTAGACTTTTGATTGGTCTGTGTAAAATGTGCTTACCATTACGTAGATGGAGAAAGCTGATGGAATATATTGTTGGGAGAGTGCGTCCCCTTGGGAAGTGCCCTCGAGCAGGCGCTTGAAGAAAACCGGGGTAAAAGTGCCTGAGTGTTGTCTGCTCAGTGACAGGAATCGAGGGGGTTGAATGACTGAAAGTTCATGTAACATGGAACTGAGAAAAACATCAGATCAGCCACAATCTTCTTAAATGCTGGAATACGTTTGAAGGGCTGAATGGACTCGTGGTGGATTTGAATTGCATGCGATTTGAAAACTGTACAACTTTGTGTCTTCCCCTACTGTGTTACATCCTGGGACATTGACATTTTCCTGAAAATGGGAATTATTTGGAACACTGACTTGAACATTCCACAATCAGCATTCTTCAGAATATCCTACCAACACATGGGAGTATTGCAAAGGCGAGAGAGAGAGAGAGAGAGAGAAGGCTTTGCATGCAGTAGAGAGTTGTGGACCATGAATCGTAGACTGCACTGAGCTGGTTGGTGAGCTCAGGCCATGCTTGGTGGGTCTTGTGGTGTGGCTCCCTCTGGGAAGAAAATG
>NC_057717.1:11088078-11123706 GCF_004010195.1 Chiloscyllium plagiosum
TTACACTGATGTACAGGGTTGTTCCGTTATTTAGGATGGGGATATTTCTGGTGGCCTCTCCTCCAGTAAGCTTTTTAATAGTACACCGACATTTATGTCTGGATGTGGCAGGGCTGCAGAGCTTAGATCTGATCTGTTGGTCTTTGGATCATTTCGTCCTCTCTATCAGATGTTAGCTCTTGCTGTTTGGAATGAAACCACACAAGCGCCGTAGCTGTAACGGTTTGTCATCAGCTTTAGGTACTCATGGCTCTGACCTTGGCATGTTCACCCACACTCGTCACTGAGCCATCACTCGGCTTGATGGTAATGGTAGACTGATGGAATATTCTGGAGATTATGTTTGAATACAATCCTGCTTCTGTTGCTGCTGTTGTCTCCAGCATCACATGAAAGCCCAGTTTGAGCTGCAATATCTGCAATTCAATTCTCCTGACTGTCCCCCAGTTCACATCGAGACCCAGTCACCGATCAGCCATGTACTCGGTGACATCACCTGGTTTCTGATGTGGTAATGTTTCCATTTTTATATTCTCATTCTGCTGAGGGTTCTCCTTGGTGTCATGCTTCCAATTTGTTACATTACTCAAACCCTTTAACATATTCATCTGAACCTTTTCCTTTCTCGTAATGCCATCTTCTGCGTTTGAATTAAATGGGTTTCCCTCTGGTTTTCTCTCTGACCATGAGTAAGAGCTCGATGGTGTCAGTGATGCCAGCCTTTTGCAGTTTCAGAGCCAATGAATGTGTGCACTTTGCGTTATCGTTCACTTCCCAGTGTACGGCGTTCCGTGTTGGACAGCGCGTTTGAGCAGCTTTCACACACGTCATTGTAACTTGTTCAAAAACAGAAATTGCTGAAAAAACAAAGCAGCTTTGACAGCATCTTCTGTCGTGAATGTAGAGTTAATCTTTCGAGTCCAGTGGCCCTCTACAAAGCCCGCAGGTTCTTCAGCAATTTTTGTATTTATTTTGTATTTATTTCCAGTATCATTAGTTATTTGTTTCATTGAAAATTTGTGCTGTGCCTATTCGTTTCTGAAGAGCCTCAGCAGGTCTGGCAGAATCTGCAGAGACAGAGAAACAGAGTTAGCGTAACAAGTCCAATGTGACTTGTTATGAAGTGAAAAGGGTTGGACACTGGGCTTTTTAATCCCTTGCCGGAGATGGGGGATGGGTGACTTGGAAAAGAGGGCGGGGCAAAAGATAAACGGGCTATTAGCAGTGGTGAACGAGAAGATGATGCAAATGGGTTTAAATTAAGGTATAAATAGGGGAAAGGGGTTCTCTCTAGTTGAGTGTAAGATAAAGAAGACACAGCCACACAGGGCCATAGGGAGAACAGGAGAGAGAATGTTGACAATGTGGTATTATATAGATCTAGATCTATACGTTTTCACAGTATACATCATCACTGCCTTCACACTATGGAATTCAGGTGCTTGACCTCTTATTGGCACGAGTAAAAGTTTCATGCTGCCTTAGTTTTGTAACATAGAGCAAAACTAGCAGTATGAAGTTTGGGCTGTTTTCTACACCTGTCATTTTTAATATTCTTTCAAATTTCCAGTGCTTATCGTAAAATGTCTGATCTTGAAGTTAGTATCAGATGGAGTGTACGAGGTTGAGGGGTGGCATTCTAAAAGTTTATAATATCATAGGAGGCATGGATAGAATGAAGAGCGAAGGTCTTTTCTGCAAGATCGGGGAGTTCAAACAAAGATGCATAGCTTTAAGGTGAAAGGGGGGAAACTTGAAACGGACCAAGGGACAACATTTTTTACACAGTGTGATGTATGTATGGAATGAGCTGCCAGACGAACAGTGGGAGATGCAAGTACAGCTACAATATTTCGAAGACATTTGCACCAACATATGAATGGGAAACGTTTAGAGGCATATGGGTTAAGTGCAAGCAGATGGGATTAGCTTGATTTAGAAAACCTGGTCAGCATGGACAAGTTGGACCAAAGGGTCTGTTTGTGCACGATATGACTGTATGAGTGCAGAAATTGAGGAAAATGTACGAAAAGAGATGATGTAATAAATTGGTAAGAAATATAAAAAGAAGCATCATGAGCTTTTTCTGTCAACATAAAAAAAGCTTGAAGATGTGTTTGTGAGCTGAGGCAGAAGTGAAGTGAGGAAAGTACATTGAGGCCATAGAAGGGTGTAACTGGAGAACTGGCCACAGGGAATAGGCAGATAATTTACATTAATATTTTAAATCACTCCTCATGGGGAAAGTAGTGTAAGCATGTCAATGGTATAAACAAAATGGTAACAGGAGGGAAGTTATTGAACTGTCTCTAACAAAAGGAACAAAGTATTTACCTAACAGATAAGAATAATGGTAGGTAGGTCAGCAGTAATTCGTAGTTAATTTTAAAGGAAGTGGTCACAGAGTGACTAGCGGCATTGTGTGAAATATTCCATGACTCTCTGGATTACAGGAGTGTTCCAGTGAAATTGGAGAACCTGCAATGTGGCGCCTGTCTTCAAGAAAGGAATGAGACAGAACGCAGGAACAATTTAGCTTAAACATTATTGCTGGGAATCTGCTAAAGCCTCTTCTTAAGGAAGGAATTGCAGGGCATTTAGAAAAGCGTAATGCAGAGTTGACATGGTTTTTTGAAGGGGAAGGTATTTTTGCTCTGTAAAATCATACAAATTCTTTTTTTGGAGATCCCTGAGAATGTCAAGATTAGAGTCATACTGGAAAAGCACAGAATGTCAGGCAGCATCCAAGGAGCAGGAAAATCAATGTTTCGAGCAGGAGCCGTTCATCAGGAATCCCTGAGAAAGTGACAAGGAAATTTGATAAAGGAACTGGTCAACATGAGGCTTTCCAGAAGGTTTTCACAAGGTATCACAAAATAAACGTTCTGACACAAGACAGAGGCTTGTAGTATGATGAATAATATATTTGCATGGGATAATGGTTGCTTAACACATAGACATCGGAGAGTCGGGATTAATGGATCTTTATGATAAAGACGTATCGACTGGATTACAACAAATATCAGGCCGATTGCATCAGTTATGTACAACCTATACTGATAGCCTGATGGTGGGAGCTGAGTGCAATATACATCGGAGTTTGTGGATGACTTTGAGAACCAAAATGCAGGCTGCTATTTAATGAAGAGGACTTCCAAAAAAGGACCAGTACAAAGGGATTGGAGTGTTCCAGAGTATGAAACGTAACGTCAGCATGCTGATGCAGCAAGTAACTAGGTTGGTTCATGAGGCGGCTTCCTGGGATGGAAGAGTTGAATTATTGAATACATTTAAAATGGTGAGGAGATTATTCATTGTGGTTGAAATGAATGAGGGTGATCTTACTGAAATGTACAAGATACAGAGGGGGCTTGACAAGGTAGATGTTGACAAGGTCGATGTTTCCCCTGAGTCTCGAACTTGAGGTGGTAGATACCGAATAAGGAACATCGATTTCAATCTGAGGTGAAAAATTATGCATTCTGGAATTCCCTAACCAGAGAGTTGTGGAGGGATGCAAGAAATTGGGTAGGAAAGTGGAGTTGAGCCCGGAAGTGGGTCAGCCATGTTCTTATTGAATGAGAGTTCAGTTTTGAGGGGCCGAATAGCCGTCTCATGTTCCTACTTCTTAGTTTTTTATGTCATTCTTTTGGAAAGTAATTGGTTATTTTCCTGGAAGTCGTGTTGTACAATGTTGCATTCGGAAGAGGAGAAAATTTGCCTGAGTTAACCCTGGATGGGATATGGGAGCTACATTCAAAAACAATTCCAGAGCAGAAGTTACAGAGTGGGAAAGCATGGGAAAAGGGATAGCGGCTAGCGGTCACCTCCTGACCGAGCGTGGAATTTCCAAGTGCATTTCCGAAACTACACCTAACCATCGGCGTGGCCTCGATCTGCCTGTTTATAGCAGGTTTGAAGGGCTGAATGGAACATCAGAACATAGGGCTGAGGGACACGAGTGGGCTAAACAGCCCTTTGACACTACCCCACCAGTAAATAAAGTCATGGCTCATCTTATTGTGGTCCCAGCTGCACTTTTCTCTCCATGCACCATTATCCCTGATTCACCTGTCTATGGAAAATCAGACAAAGCCAGCCTCGATATAACACAAAGATTCAGCCATCCCAAACTTCTGGCGAAGAGAATTCCCACTTGAGTGAAATCCGACTTTGTGAGTTTTTCCTCACTCCAGTTCTGACTGAGGTTGGAGGGTGTCACTGTTTCCTTTTCTAGTCCCACTCCTCCACTGCTCACAACAAATTTTAAATGTAACCGGGTTGGTGATATGACCGATGATAAAGGTCTCAGACTGGGTCAGTTTCAGTGATAGGAACATGTCAAGCAGATTTCTTTTGTCAGCCGCAGGTACCTAATAGGGCTAACGGTGCAGCATGTTAGATTTGTGGTTAGCACTGCTGCCTCATATCAGCAAGGATCTGAGCTCAATTCCAGCCTCGTCCGACACTCTATGTGGAGTTTAAACATTCTTCCAGTGTCTGTATGGGTTTCTTCCCAGTTCTCCAGTTTCCTCCCACAGTTCAAAGATGTGCAGCTTAGTTTTATTGGCCATGCTAAATTACCCAGAGTACCAGGGATGTGAAGGTTCAGTGGGTTTGTCATGGAAAATGCAGGGTTACATGGATAGGGTAGGGGGACAGGTCTGGTGGGATACTGTTCGGTGGGTTGGTATGGACTCGATGGGTCGAATGTCCTACTTCCTCATTGTAGGGGTTCAATGACAACAGCATCAAGTTTGGGCTGTACAAACTCTCAGCCAGTATATACCTGGTTCACTCGCCTCAAGGCTTTGCATATTTCAATACGATCAGCTCTCACTCCAAGGGTAACCTGTTAAAGTCCCCATAATACCAGCCCTTCATTCATGGAATAAATAAAGTGAAACACCTCTGTACTGCTTCCAGTGTTACTATATTCTTTCTCAGATAAGAATGCAAAAATAAAATTACTCTCACACACCGATGAGTCTGTTTATTTTTGTTTTCTCGGGGTGTAGTGAGTCTTTGGAACACTTCCCTGCAGACCATTCGAGGCAGAGATATTGAATATTTTTGAGGCAAGGTTCACGAATCACAGATGAGTCAAGGATTATCGAGGAGTGGGCAGCAATGTGCAGTGTAGGGGAAACTGTAGACAGTGGGATTGAATGGCACTGTTCCAGAATATCCAGTAATTAAACGAAATGAAAATATTGATAAAGTTTTAACGGGGAAACAAGATGGTAGCGATCTGAATGGTCAGCTTTGCTGATCTCTGCATCACAGAAATGCTCTACCTCACACTGCCACAGTCATATACTTACAATTGAACACTGAAAGAGCTATAGAATCCTTACTAATGCCATTTTGTCAAGTGGAAATGACAAAACATGGGAAAGGATCGAGTAAGTCCCAACACGCAGCACACCCGTCAGAAGCTATCAGCATGCCTGGGGCCGCACCTGTAACACTCTCTGTTTGTTCAATGGACTGAGTTACTCACCAGGCCTTGGGCACCGAGTTCACCAAGTTACGGGAAATGATTGAAACCATGATTGAAGAAAAATTCAGCAGGAGGATAGAACCACTCTCAGCAGTGCTCCAAAAACATGTACAGCAACTTGAAAGCCTTGGAAACAGAACGGATGATGTCCAGCATCAAACTGCAGTGGCAGAGACAGTGATCGATTCATGTAAGGAGTGGAACCTCACCCTTTGAAAAACAGGTCCGTACCTTAACTGTACAAGGTGACGACCTCGAGAACAGGGGCAGGATGAAGAATGTTCCTATCATCGGTCTGCTGGACCGGACATAAGGTGATCAGTCAGTGAGTATTTCTGCGAGAACTGGCTGCAGCGATTCCTTCGCCTCAAAGCTGAAGAGTGAAGTGTGAGCCAGTTCATCGGGTTACGGTGCGCAGGTCAAGCTCAGACTAACGCCCTCACCCTGTCCTTGTGCGATTACATTGTTGCAGGGACAAACAAAGACTTCGGGAAGTTTCCAGAACACAGGGAAGAGGCCCGAAGAGGGCTCCATGATTATGTTCTTCCAGGTCTTTTCAGCGGCAGTGATTCAGAAAAGAAAATCTTTTGATGATATCAAGAGAAGATTAAGGTAACTTGGGATTCAGTATTCCTTAATGAACTCAGCGGTGTTCCGTATGGACTAGTGGAGCTTTCAATAGATCCACTGACTCTCTAGAGGATGCGAAAATTTTGTGGACACTTTAAAGTAGGCTGGATGCGTTAATGGAAAGCCATAACCTTGTTTCTCTTTTGTAAAAGAAAGTTTGTTGAACGTTTCTGGTATTAAGCAGTGTTAAATTATAGTCGGGGGTGGGTAGAGTACACACTATTAACTTCTTCATTAATATTACTACTCGTTTTTCTCTTGCTTAGTTTGTGCGTCAGGATTGGCTCAAGCTGGAGGGAGTTATGAAGTTGATTGTGATGACTGAATGCCTACCTGAGGGCAGTTCAATCCCGATGTTTGTGATTAATTGTCCTGGATGCAGTATTGATAATGGCGGGGGAAGATAGAGATTTGTGACTGCAAATGCCCCCAGTGGGCGTGGTATAAATGTCCCTCCTTAGTGCCATTGGCACTTTGTATTTTTTTATGTATTTAGTTTTGGAACGTTTTGAGTGCTTGTTAGTTGTAGAAGCTTTAGTTTGTATGTTTTTTAGGCTCATGATTCTTTTTTCATTGATGCTCAGCGATTTGTAATTCGAGTTCTTCCTTTCTGGATTTCAAATATTGTTTCAATGTGTAATGGCTAATGTCGTGCTTAAATGGTGTATCTGGAATATGAAGGGGCGCCATTCGCCAGTTAAGAAAAAAGAGAGGGTGGATATTGTCATATTGCAGAGATGCACTTTGATAACAAGGAACATTTGACATTACAGCAAGGTGGGTTTGATCGGGTTTATTTCTCATCTTTTAACACTAGGAATAGGAGAGGAGCCATACTGGTGAGGAAGAATCTTTCATTTAAATTAGTAGATTGTATTAGACACCCACGGGAGGATCATAACCCTCAAAGATATATGGGGAAGAAAGCAGTAGTTTGAATGCTTATTGCCCCCTGGCTCACTGCCGTAAATTCCTGATAGATGCATTTTCCAAATTAAGTAATCTTTCTTCGTAGCACATAATCGTAGGAGGAGATTTCAATTGTCTTTTGCACCCACGGTGGATAGCATGCCCAGCACCATCTTTGCAATCAAAGCAAGTAGTGGATTTTTGTGTGGAACTGGGGCTGGTGGATGCATGGAGGCAGATCCAAACTCATAAATAGGGATTTTGCTTTCTTCTTTAACCCGCAGAAATGCAACACTAGTGTTGATCTCTTCCTCACCTTGCAGCAATCTTCGATTCAGTGGTTTTCTGTACAATTGGGAATATTACCATTTCTGACCATGCAGCAGTATACTTATTGGTTAAGATTAAGGGCAATATAGCAGGTTCGAGACACTGGCGAATTCCTTTACTCTTAAGGATAGTAAGTACATTGAGTATTTCTGTAATGAATTCAGATCTTTCTTAGCCAATAATTAAGATTCAACCAGTAACCCATCCATTCTATGGAAAATTGCTAAGGCTTATGCCAAAGGAATACTTCCTTCGGATGCGGCAGAAGCTGGAGCAGGAACGCTTGCTCCAGGCACGGTTGAAGGCAGCCGAGAGGGCATGCTGTGATAGACTCTCGGTGGCTAGGCTGCAGAGGATCACAACACTTCGGTCTGTAGTGAATTCCATGCTCACACAGCCAGCCAAGGAGGAACTTACTTTTGCAAAACAAAGGCTGTTTGAGAATGGTGATAAACCGGGCAAGTAATTAGCCTATCTTGTGATGAGAAAGAGAGCCCCAAAGCCATTACCTCAATTAGGGAAGGTACTGGGCCCTTTCCTGCGATCCCATAAAGATTAAAGCAGCATTTCGGAGATTTTACTCTGAATGATATCAGACTGAGCATTATGAGGATAGATGGATTAAGATGGAATCTTTCTTCAAGAACTTGTACCTTCCAGGGGTAAGCCCCAAATAAGCGTCTTGCCTTAATGCACCATTGTCAGTGCTGGAGGATGTAAATCAGCTTCCAGGCGGAAAGGCGCCCTGTCCTGACGGGTGTCCACGTGAGTTTTATGAGGAATTTATAAACCTATTGTCAGAGCCGATGCTTACTATGTTCGTCACTCACACAGCCACGACTGTGTCCCACCATCCTTAAGAGAGGCTCATATCTCTCCTTATCTTAAGAAAAAGAAGACACCGAAATATTGTGTTTCGGATAGGCCCATCTCACTTCTAAATGGTGATTTCAAAATTCTGTCTGAATCCCTTACATTAAGGATGGAAACTATTTATCCTTCCATTGTCAAAGTATACCAAACCGGCTTCTAAAAGGCTGCAGATATTCCAACAATGTTAGGAGATTACTCAATATGATCCAAGCGTGCCAACAGCAAATTATGCATGTATTAATGATCTCTTTAGATGCAGAGAAGGCATTTGCTTGGGTTGAGTAGCTGTATCTCTTCTATAAGTTGGAATGGTTTGGTCTCGGCAAAGTTTTATCAAGTGGGTGAAGGCCCTTGAAAGTGATCCTCTGTGTACGATCCTGTAAAATTAATATTTCTAGAGGCAGTCGACAAGGTTATACCCTTTCTCCAGTGTTGTTTACGTTGGTGATTGAGCCACTGGCGAAGGCCATCTGCAGGGAACCCAACATATCTGCCCCAGAAGTGGGATAGAAGTCACGTAAGATTACATTGTCTGCAGACGATTGTCTTAAATTTTTGTTAAATCCCACAGTTTTGGTACCTCACCTCATGCAATGCATCAGTTCGTTTGGTGCCTTTTCTGGCTATACCATTGATTTTACAAAGTCGGAGGCCATGCCTCTGGGCGAACTCAGGGAAATACCTAATGCATTGGGAGAATCCTGATTTCCTTTTCAATGGTCCCAGGGGGAAATGGGGATGTTCCCTATTTAGGTATATTCATTAATCCTATCTTTGAACTTATATTTAACGTGGGATTTGTCCATTTGTTTGACAAAATTAAACAAGACCTTCGAACATGGGGGACACTTCCAATATCCTGGCTAGGTCGGATAGCTCTTATTTACATGAATTCCCTCCCTTGTTTGCTATACCCCGTGTGAATGCTTTCTTTGCTGTTTCCCAGACAGACATTTAGGAGATTAATGGATGACGTAGCTCTGATTTGTCACCATAAGCGACCCCTTATCAAGTTAACCAAATTACAACGACCCCACAGTTTGTGGGGAGTAGATGTCCTGGATATTAAAAGCTATCAATTAAGCTCTTGTTCACCCGATGTTAGTGAGGCCTCGGCGTCAATATGGTTAGATATTGAATCTTCTCAGGGAAAGTGCTCCCTTATTAGTCTGCTATTCATAGACAAAATAAGGACAGTTACGAAGTATTACCATTTCCCAATAAATATCAATAATTTTAAAGTAGGGAGGACAATGTGTCCGATCGAGGGCAACATAGCCAAACCTCATTTCTTACCCCAAAACGTGGTGTACCATGTTTCCGACAGGGAATACTGGATTCCATGTTTAAACTATGGACAACTCGTGGGTGTATCTTGCTTTGATGATTTATCTGAGGGAGAAACAAGGATGTCCTTTGATCAAATAAGTCGTAACTATACACTACCGAGTCGATATCTTCTGTTTTCTTTTTATCAGATCAGAGATGTTATTCAGAAAAGAACCACGGTTTTATCAGACCCGTACAGATCCGATACAGAGAAGAGGGTGCTTATGGCTAAGAACACACTCTCTATCAGTACCCTTTATCATTTGTTGTAGAGTGGTCCCTTAGACGAGACTTTGTGCCTTTCTGAGGTCTGCAAAGAGTTTTGGGGGTTCAGATCTCTTCGGACACAGGGAAGGATGTTTGTGAAAATGCAAGAAGTATTTCGATCTGTAAGAAGACTCTTGCCCTGAAATTGAAGATTCTCCATAGAGTCTATCAGGCCCCAGATACTCTCTCAAAATTCAAGGTGTGAGTATGTCTTAAATACAAAATGACTATGGACACTCTTACTCATTGCTTGTTGACCTTCCACAGGCGCTATAGGAGCGGTGTGTTCGTTGGGATGGAGAGGATCTTGTGGACAGAATTGGAGATGGGTCAGGTTTCCCTTTTCCTGGGCCTGCCCAGTCTACCTTACTCAGATGTGCATAGGAAAAAAAAAACTTCAATACCCTCACTCTCTGAGTTCAGAAAAAAACAAAAGTTCTGTTGTGTTGGGTGTCTGAAAACCCCCTGGGTCTATTGGTTTGTCGTAACCTCGTCATGGAGCATAGCCCTTTGGACGTTTTTAAAGGTATGTTGCACCATAAAATAGAGGATTAATTTTCGACATGGCAGCCCTTTTTGAATTACCAAGGTACAGGATGATCTGCCACTCAAAAAATGACATTTATATAGCTATGACGAACTTGACTAATGAATTTAATGCCCAGAGAGGTAGAATTATGAACAAATGAACGTGTATTAGTTAATGCTCTTGAAGTTTGAGAGCTATAGTTTTGTTACACTGAGTTCTAGTATTTTTTTTTTTATTTTTTTTCATTTTTCTTCGGTCCGTTGATTTACCTTGGGTTTTTTTATGTACATGCACATGGGTGTAATTGTGTTCAATTTGTATTGTTTTTTGATTTGGGTACTTATTGGTTCATTGACGCATTAAAAAGATTTTCTCTGAATAAAAATATTTTTGAAAAAATTAAAATGTTAACATGGATAGAATAGAGTCCCAAAGGACCACTTTCTCATTAGTGAGTCCACAAATTATGGTTTATCTTGAGGGTCATCACACCTCGGGTGACAGGATGATGTTGAGGGGGTGTGCCCTTCGTGGCAACCTCTGTCTGTGTGGGGAATTGAACATGCGCTGTTGGCTTTCCTCTGCATCACAAGCCAGCCATCCAGCCAACAGACTGCGAGACTGTGTAACTGCTATAAATAGAAATAGCCAAAGTCAAAGTAAAATATAAACTTTGATAAGAAGGAAAAAAAGGTACAATTCAGATAACGGTCAAGATAATGGCTGAGGGGAAAAAAATCTCAGCTAGAAATTATACTTTATAACGAGAGAGTTGATTGGATGCTATCTTTGGTTGAACAAGTTGACCCAAGCGAAATAAGCGGAATTACTAATTGTGATTAGATGTCGATAACTATACAATCTGACTACATTTTTGATTGGTCTGTGTGAAGCATCGTAACCATTGTATGAAAGTAAAAAGCTGATGGAACATATTTTTTGGAGGGTTGGTCCCCATGGGAAATGCCTCCCAAACACAATGCTTGAAGAAACCCAGTGTAGAAAGTGCGTGAGTGTCGTCTGGTTTGTGACAGGAAACCAAGGTGCTGAATGATTGAAAGTTCCTGCAACGTGAAGCACAGGAGACAATCAGATCACCCCGATCATATTAAACGGTACAGCATATTGGAAGGGCTCAATGGACTCATTATGGATTTTAATTGCATATGATTTAAAAAAAAAACACTCTGTTCCTTCACCTAATGTTTTACACACTGGGGCACTGTCATTTTCTTGAAACTGGGAATTATTTGGAATATTATCTGGAACATTCCATAATCAACATTCTCCGGAGCATTCTACAATTTGTGGAGATATTACAAAGGCAAGAGACCCAGAGAGAGAGAGAGGGGCGTGCTGCATGCAAGAGTGAGAGAGTGGTGGAGCATGAGCCTTGTTCGGGTGTCGGTGCTGGAACAGACATACATTGAGAGTGAGGGACCAGACAGCATACGATGACCCTGATTCTCACAGAGTTTGGAATGTTATCGATGTTATTGCTGAACATTGCTACTGATCGCAGATACTGCACTGAGCTGGGTGGTGAGTTCAGATCATGCTCGGTGGGTCTGGTGGTGTGGCCCACTCTGGGAAGAGATGTACTCACCCATCTGCCGAGATATCTGTGACCCTGTTGACAAACCATGGCGTGATTGAACCTTATCTGCTATGCTCTGGGTAAAACGTACATGGCAGCTCCAAACTGAGGAAAGATCAATCGAGTGCCCATTGTCCTTCTAAAGATGGCACCAGTGCCAGGGATAATGGAATATCCAGCGGCATCTGGCGATGGTGGGTACCTCCAGCCAAAGTGGGTGGGAGAATCGGTTTAACATTGAATGAGAGTGACATCATGGGTTAGGGTAGGTAGTTAATGAGGTGAGTTCGATAAGATAGCACCAGGAAACTAGCTCGGCCTCGTGCAGAGAATCCCCCTGTCACACTCAATGAAAATCACTCCAAGATAAATTATTATTAGATTCAGCCCGACGGGTTGAAGACTCTGCTGACCCCATTCACAGTTACCGAGCTGCAGAACAAATCCTCATCCACAACTCTCCATCATCTGAACTCACACCTATATTCTGTTCACCATCATTCCTGGTAATACTGGCTTATTTTGCCTGATGCTATCGAAATGTCTATATCTCAGCATTCTTAAACCTGTGGGCACATCCTTCCATAATATTGTTGCTCAATCGCACCCTCTCTGTCTATACCCAAAATCACTTTCATTTACAGTCATGCACGGAGACAGGTCCTTCAGCCAAAACTGGTCCATACTAACCAAAATGTCCGTCCACAGTAATCCCAATTCCCTGCACTTGGCCCATATCCTTCTCTGCCTTTCCAATTCATATAATGTTCGAACAAAGTGCAACGAGGTTTTGTGACAACAAGGAAGGCCTCAGGAAAGATCTCGCTGAATCTATCATTCATCTCACCCTAGCAATCAGATTACACAGAAACAATTTGACTGGAGGTTATAAACAAGAAGTACAAGCAAACACTGGTGGGTGATGTGTATGGAAGTCAATACTGCAGGGAAAAAATGTGTACGTTCTAAACAGGAAATTAGATATACAAGCGTTTGCAGGCAAAGCCCGACGGGTCTGGTACCATTTGAAGGAAGAAAGTCGAAAGTTTGGCCCTCAAATAGCACATCAGGTCAGGGTGCATCCAAGGAGCAGGAAAGTCTATGTTTCGGTCATAAGCCCTCCATCAGGAATTCACTTCAGAATTCACTTTTTGCGAATCCTCTGTAGGAAGAGAGTGAGTCAACATTTTTAATTTGGGATTTTTTCATCAGAACAGCTTTTGTTTTCGATCTCCAGTATATGCAGTTTTATTTTAGATCAGCAATTATCTTGCATGCTGCAGTATTAATGGACAACTTGATCTGGGAAGAGGGGAAGGGGTGAGGGCAAAGAACAGGCTATGTGTCAGTCACAACTTAAGGCCCTGTGGAGCTAAAGGAAGGCTTGTTGGAAGCACCGCACTGGAATTCGGCATCATTTGAACAGATGTGACAGATCCAGAGAAAGTGGGAGGATGCAGTTTCTCGCGCAGCTGGTCATTGAGTGTCACAGTGGCTAGCAATACTGGCTTACAGCACCAATAACCTGGGTTCGATTCCACCCTTTGGTGACATTCTGTGCGGTGTTTGCATACTCTCCTTGTGTGTGCGTGAGTTTCCTCTGGATGTTTGGTTTTCCTCTCACAGCCAAAAATGTCCAAGTTAGGTTCAGTGATCTCACTAAATTGTTCTGCAGTATCCAGGGATGTGTAGGTTCGTTGGAGTGTATATGGGAAATGTGGAGTTACCGGGGTAACGTTTGGGTTTGGTGGTCGGGATGTTATCTGGAGGGTCAGTGTGGACTCGGTGGGCCAAATGGCCTGGTTCCACACTGCAGGGCTTCTGTGTTTGAAAACACTTCCCAGGATCCTACCTTTAAGTGCTAACACAAGTTGCCTCAACAAAATGTTACACCTTCCGTTTGTCTAACATGAACTCCATCAGCCACTCCTCGGTCCTTTAGCATATCTGATCAGCGTCCCGTTTTACTCTGAGTAAACCATCTTCACTGTCCACTATCTCACCAATTTTGGTGTTATCTGCAAACTCACTAACCATTCCTATTGTATTCACATCCAAATCATTTATATAAAATGACAAAATTCATTCGATCCCTTTAGTGCACTGCTGGTCACAGGCCTCCAGTCCAAAAAAATAACAGTTCACAAACATTTACTTCGTCTATTACCTTCGAGCCAATTACCTCCAACTCTCCCTGTATTCCATGTGATCTCACCATGCTAACCAGTTTACCATGCGGATCCTTTTTGAATGCTTTACTAAAGTATATATTCTATTCCACAGTTCTATTTCTGTGCCTTCGTCAATCTTATTCGTCACTTCTTTAAAACGCTAAATCAAATTAGTGGGACATGATTTCCCACACACAAAGTCATGTTGACTATCGCTAATCGAAATTTGCATTTCTAAACAAAAGTAAATGCTGTCCTTCAGAATCCCCTCCAACAACTTACCCACCAATGACATCAGTCCCACTTGTCTGCATTTTCCTGGCTTTTCCTTACCAACTGTTCTTAAGCAATGGCACAACCTTACCTGCGACTGTCCATGATACAAATATCTCAGCCAGAGACCGAACAATTACTTCCCTAGCTTCCCAACAGATCTTGGGTACATATGATTAGTTCATGGATCATAGAACAGTGCAGCACAGTACAGGCCCTTAATCTGTTGATGCTGTGCCGGCAGTTTATACTACTCAAAGGTCAGAGTAATCTTCATGCCCTTCATTGTACTAAAATCCATGTGCCTAACCAAGAGTCACTTAAAAGGTCAGAGGGGGTTATCCAACTTAATGTATTTTAAAATATCCAGCTCCTCATCTTCTGTAATATGGACAAATTTCAAGATATCACTATGCATTTCCCCAAGTTCTCTACCTTCCATATCCTACTCCACATTAAATACTGATGCAAAATATTTATTATCTCACCGATCTCGTGTAGTTCCACACATAGGTCACTTTGCTGATCTTTAAGGGGTCCTGTTCTCTCTCTAGTTACTCTTTTGACCTTAATGTATTTGTAGAATCACTTTGGAGTGTCCCTTACACTATTTTCGAAAGATATCTTATGTCCCCATTTTGCCCTCCTGATTTCCCTCTTGGGTATTAGCCTACATCCCTGGTACTCCACAATGGATTCACTTGATCCCTACTGTCTGTAGCTATCATATGCTTCCGCCTTTTCTTGAACAGAGCCTCAATTCTGTTCGCCATTCAGCATTCCCTACACCTACCAGCCTTACCCTGCTCACGGACGGTAACATGTTGTCGCTAGACTCTGTAAATCATTTGTGAAGGCCTCCCAATTTCCCGCCAAAACTTAGCCAAAGCAGCTTTTCAAAGTGCCAACATAAAACGTTCAAAGTTGGCCTGACTCAACTTAAAACTTTATAATTTATATTAGGAGTATTCTTCTCCATAAGTATTTTACAACTGATAGTTACTGCATAACAGGGTCAAGAAGCAGAATGGCCTCCTCCTGTCCCTCTGTAACAGACCTGAGAGGCTGAATGGCCTCCCCTGTCCCTTTGTAACAGGGGCACGTGGACAGAATTACTTCCTCCTGTTCCTGCGCAGCAGTCTCGATGCTCTGAAAGATGTCCTAATGTTATGGAAGAATTTGACAACAGTGCACATAAAACCAGAAGCAACATTACACAAAGTAAATGGACAATAAATATATACACTGGATTATTGGCTCTGGAAATTACCCCACCAGTCACCTTATGCAGCGGGTCTGTTACTTTCTCACTGTCGTCCTTTATAAACAGTATGTAATATACACAGTCCTGCAGTGTTCTGGTACTACTCCCACATACAAAAGAAGCAATAAGAATATTGAAAGATTTATGGTCCATCCCTAAGCAATGGCCATCCATTCCACCCACAGCGGGTAAATGTTCCCTTTTATTGGGATATGAAAAGTGATGTCAGGAAGGGGTTAACTGGACCTGTTTGTTCAGTGTCTGTGATTAATGTTAGTCACCATGGGTTGCAATTACCCCAGTGGACGGTTTCCATCTTTTAATGATAAGTGAGCTCCATTCATTGTGTTATCCCACAGTATGGTGGGAGCATCACCAACAGTGTTAACAGGGATCAGCAGCTACAGAGAATCAGGGGGGAGAGATCAGAGTCTGAGCACAAGAGTCTGGACTGTTTCAACAATGAATCAGAATCTGAGAACATTAGACTGGAATGTCCCAAGAATGGACAGGAGTTTATACTGGGATGTTTGGTTTCTTTCTACATATTATGATCGAAGTTCATTATCGTGGCGGATCAAATATGCACTTTACATTATACAATATTTGTATTATCCAATCCTGGCTTTTGTTGGTGTACCTGGTAAGTCGCACTGTTCAGTCATTAATTCTATAAATCATGTTTGACAGTAATACTGATCTTTCATTCACTCTACCCTCCTTGCCACTGTTATTGTTCCTGCTCAGACTCTAAATCCACATATTCACTTGACAAACCACTACTAAATTGTTAAATCACTCTCTCCCTCCTTGCTTCTGGCAGCGTTACTCATGGGTTGCTATGTTAACCCGCTCAGTTTCAGCTGTGAACCATGATTCGTTGTATCATTGAACTTGCTATCTAAATATTGAAATCATTGTGGTCACTATCTTCTGTTCTGGTTACAAACTGCATTTTCTTCCTCTGTCTCCATCTCATCCCTGGCCAATATCTGAAGCTGAAATAAACAAATGACAACAGTGGTGATCCCTTTGGCCATAAACCAGTTCCTGACACTACATCCTGACCATTCCTAATTATAACTATTGATAAATCCAGCATATACTTCACTGGCTGATCCCATCTGCTATTTGAAACATGAATTGTGAAATACAGTCTTAAAGATGGCATTCGTCTGTTGCTGACACTCACAGCTGCAAACCTGCAGAAACAAATCTGAGTCAATACTCCACAGCTCATATCTGATATCACACAGAACTCCCCATCCATCCATCATTCCTGTGCGTACTAATCTATAATGCTATTGGGTCCGGCAATGCCTTTACTTTAATATTCTCAAGCACGTCATTAACAGCTGCTCAACAACTATCTCTCTCTGTCCATTATACCAAGCCCTAATAGTTGTTCACATTTGAACTGACTTCAATGTGTGCTCTCTCTTAGACAATGATTTTCACATCTAACACTGCCCCAGAACCACACACACGCACACATAAAACCCCTTGCCTTGAACTGATGCATGAAGATACAGAGACATTATTTTGTGGAAGCCTATTTACTGTCACTCGCAGTATAGGCGGTAAATTGTCCCGTGTTAGTCAGTTACGTAGTGCAAATGTAGCAGCAATATACCGGCAAAGTTTTACAACACTGCTATGCTGGACAGCTGGTCCAGCTTACTGAGCAATACACTCGCATAGTCAGCACAGCTCCTCATGCTGACCAGATAGTCCACCTTACCGAGCAATACACTAGCATGGTCTGCACAGCTCCACATGCTGGCCAGATAGTCCACCTTACTGAGCAATGCTCTGGCATAAGCTGCGCTGCTCTCCACGCTGGGTTGTCTACTTGTCCCAGTGTATAGTTTCCACGTTTGTTCTGTGAACAGATTCAGAATTTAGTGGAACAAATTTGGTCAGCTGCTATGGCAATGCCTTTATTCAATGTTCTCATTCTTGTGACTTGACCCGCCAAGGTCTCACTGCTCCAGATGGACCAATTCCCTTGTATGTTCCTCCTATTTCAACAACATGCTCTGTTTCTGTCTGAATTGTCCGTTTCTATCGCTAATGTGAATGTCTCTGTCCATCTGTATCTTTCCCTAATCTTGTATTTTGGTTGTGCATTGTATCGAATACTGGCATTATGAAGTTCAGAAATAATGTAATGGTGTGTGCCAGGTTATTGTTCACTTCCCGCTGTGTCCCATGTGTTACTTCATGGACGGGGAGTGTGTGTTGGGCTGTTGTTCACTTCCTGGTGTGTCCTTTGAGATGATTCATGAAGAGGTGTGCGTGTGCAGGGCAGCTGTTCACTTCTCGGTGTGTCCCACGTCGTGCTCCATGTTGAACAGGGAGTTTCAGCATCTTTGACTCATGTCTTTAAAAGTTGGTCTGTCAACTGAACGCCTGTTTGTCCCTTTCAGCTGATCACGTGATCAGAAACACGAGGAGGACCCTGAAGTATAATTATAATGGAGTAGATATCTCACTTTTAGTGGAGGGAGGTCTGATTGTCTCGTGTTATTGAAAATTTAGTGGAGGGGCTGGGGATGGTTTGCTGGAGGTTGTGCTGTGAGCTGCCTCAGACATTCAGTGACACCAGAGGATTTGATGAACCAACTCGGGATGGAGCATGGGACTGTAGTTACAGCATCAGCGTCCGTAACATGAACAACAAATGGAGCAGACACACACACTCCGCATCTCTCGCACAGTCACACATATAAATCTGGGGATCTAATTTGCGGTTGCAGATTTATATTTGTGGAAAGATTGTATTTCGTTCAAAACAACATTCAATTTGTACGCAGCCAATCATTGTGGCATTTTATAAAGTCCTGTTTGGGAAATAAAACCAGTATGACCCCAGGGTAAAACAAGTCGGACTGCACACAAGACCTTCCATGATTTGTGCAGGGAAGGTCACACCTTAAGAAACATAATAGAATTCTTTGAGGAATGACAAAGTTAATAGTGGAGAAAGGGCTGTAGATGTCATATACATGGCCTTCAGTAAGGCGTTTGATGAGATAGACTGATGGAAAAGGTGAAGTCGTAAGGCGTCCATGGTGTATTAGCTAGATGGATTAGAGAACTGGCTGGGCAACAGGAGACAGTAATGGAATGGAGTTTCTCAAAATGGATAACTGTTCTGTGTGGTGTTTCACAGGGATGCCTGCTGGGACCACTGTTTGTTGTGATATACTTACATGATCTGATGGAAGCTATAGGTGGTCTGATTAGTAAGTTTGCAGATGACACTATGAATGTAGAGTAGCAGAAAGTTGAGGGGACTGTCAGAAAACACAGCTGAATGTAGATAGATTGGAGAGTGAATGTAGATAGATTGGAGAGTTGGGTGGAGAAAGGGCAGATGTGAGGTGATGGAGTTTGGAAGTTCCAATTCGAGAGGGAATTATACAGTAACTGGATAAAGCCCTGGGGAAAATTGATGTCCAGAGAGATCTGGGTATTCAGGTCCATTGTTCGCTGAAAGTGGCAGGTCGATAGAATGATCAAGAAGGCATACAGCATACTTTCCTTCTTGCATTCTAACAATTTAAGAAGTGGAGAACCACAGACCAGTTAACTCGTCACACACAGGAGGGAATTTGTTGGAATCTATTGCGTACAAGGGTCGGCAGGCCATATTACAGTTGTATAGGACTTTGATTCGGCCTCATTCAGAATACAACGGATAGTTCTGGTAGCCACATTACTGAAAGGATCTGGATGCTTTGGAAAGAGGGCAGAGGATTTTCACCAGAATGTTGCCTAGTATGGACAGAACGAAATATAAAGAGAGGTTTGGTAGATTAGGATTATTTTCATTAGAAAGACGGAGGTTGAGGGAGGACTTGATTGAGGTCTACAAAGTCATGAGAGATGTAAACAGGGTGGATAGCAAGAACCTTATTCCCAGAGTGGGGGACTCAGTTACTAGGGGTCAAGAATTCAAGATGAAAGGGGAAAAATTTACTGGAGATATGCTTGAAAAGTTCTTTGCGCAGAGGGTGGTGGGTGGCTGGAATGAGTTGCCAGCGGAGGTAGTAGAGGAGGGGATGATAGCGTCATTTAATATGAGGAAGCAGAGGGATACAGACCATTAGAAAATAGGCGACAGATTTAGTAGAGGATCTGGATCGACACAGGCTTGGAGAGTTGAAGGGCCTGTTCCTGTGCTGTGATTTTCTTTTTTAATTGTAAATACTGGCGAAAAGCGTCTGTTGATACTTGAATGGAAAATGAAATCAAGATCAAATGTGGCACAGCGAATGTGTGGATATGATAATTTATTGCAGTGAACGAAAGGAGACAAGGAGACGCAACAGTGATATTGCATCTGTCTTCAAAGAGTAAGATCCAGAAAATCTCCCAGAAATACGATGTCACCGCGGGACCTTTGCAACTAAAGACTAAAATAATTCATATACAGTTACGAGGTGATATTTGGAAACAGAACTGGGATGAGGATTGATAAGTCTGACAGACCAGATATAATTCAAACTGAAATTTCAGAGAAAACAGCAATAAACATATTGATTGCAATGGGGACCATTGTATTTCTCTGTATTCACTTCAGAAGGTTATAAATGCATTCAATTGATTTACGAAGGGAACAAGTGGGAGAGTGGAGGACTACAGGCCAGTTAGTTGTCATCCAGAGTAGGGAATCTGTTGCAACCTATTGTAACGAAGATCTTATTGGACACTGAGAAAGTTATAGCAAATTTCAAGTGAATTGTTCTGCATTTATGAAAGGGAAGTTATAATTTTCGATTTTTTTTCTTGAAGATATCTCTTGTATTTGTAAACAATGGCGAATCAGTGAATGTGGTACAGTCAGATATTCAGGACGAGTTTTGATCAGCACACACAGGAAGTTAGCAGAAAACATTAAAGCAAAGTATATTGGTAGGAGTATATGCAAACAGGGGAAGGTAAGCATTAGAGAAACTATTGGAGAACATAGGTGTTGGTAGAAGGTTGTTTGTGTGACTGAAGACTGTGTACGCTGGTGTGCCACAGGTTTCAGTGCTGTGTCCCTTTAAACGCCTTCATTTAAAGGGAATCCGAATGCAGACGATGAAGAATCAACTAGACTCAAAGTGTTAGCTTTATCTCTCTTTACGGATGCTGTCTGACTAACTGTGATCTTTAGCATGTGTTTGTTTCAGTGCAAATTCAGCTTCTGCAGTGATTTGCTCCTACTAGAAATAAAGACATTCTGCACTAGTAATACAGAGAGTTGGGGAGACTGTACCTGGACTGTACCTGTACAATTTTGATGACGTGATCTAAGTAAAATACAATTATCATAGATAATGAATGGGCTTTCTCCAGATTAATTCCTCAGATGGCACGATGGTCTGCTGAGGAGACTTGGTCTGGGATCAAGGAGGAAATTTGTGTGTGAAACCGGAGACGCTGATTGATTGTTATATGAGAACTTCACGTCTGTTTTACTTGGGAAAAGGAAGAGGTAGGTACAGAATTCAAGAAGAGAGACTGGGAAGGTCTTGAACAGATTGATGTAAGATTTGAGCATGGATTATATATTGGCTGGTATGAAATTGGACCAATGCCCATGTCCAGATCAGTTACATCTCAGGCTGCAGTTGGAGACAAGGGATGAAAGGCGCTGATGCAAATGTTTAAACAGAATCTGGTCACAGGTGAGGTGTCCGAGGACAAGAGAACACCCTTTATTGGAAGGGTTGTAGAGATAGAGCAGGGAACTATACACCAGTGTGTTTCACATCAGTGTTAAAGAAAATTTTGCACAAAGTAGGTAGTGGTAGAAGGCTGTTTGTGTGACTGGAGTCCGGTGTCCCCTGGTATACCACAGTGATCAGTGCTGTGTCCCTTATTACTTGTGGTATTCATAAATGGTGCAGGTGTGAATGTAGAGGGGGAGTGGAAGTGTTATAAGTAAGTCTGTGTTTGATAAAAAGATTGACCGGGTGGTTGGCAGTGAGGAGGAAGGTCTTATGTTACAGTAAGATAAGATGGAATGGTCAGATGGGTGGATCAATGGCAGATGGAATGTAACTCTGATAACTGAGATGATGCACTTTGGAAGAATGAACTAAGTGGGGAATACGCAATGAATTGTAGCACACAAGAAAGCTCATAGGGAGCTTTTGCACACATTCTTGAATGTGACACGGGAGAATAAAAGGTTACGTAAGAAGTCAGTGGAAGCAGTAGGCATAACATTTACTCATCGAGGCATAGATTACAAGATCTATGTAGCAGTTTGGTGAGGCCAATATGGAATACTGTGTGGAGTTCTGTAAGCCATATTACAGGAAGTATGTGATTATTCGGGAGGGGGTGCAGAGATTCACCTGGATGTTTCCAATGATGGAGCATATCAGCTATGGAGAGAGGCTGGATAAGCTCGGGTTGTTTAGTTTGAATGAGAGAAGGCTGAGGCGGACGTGATTCAGAAGGATAAGATTACGAGGGACATGGAAAGGATAGATAGACAGCAGCTGTTCCTTTTAGTCAAATGGCCAAGAACAGGGGAGCACACTTTTTAAAGGAAAGATTTGAGGTTTAGAGATGATCCAGTGATTATTTTTCACCTATGGGATCTGGAATGCACTAACTAAGGGGGGCAGTTATCACGGGTCACCTCACAACCATTAAAAATTATTTGGACGAGCAATTGAAGTGTCATACCATTCATGGCTACGGGAGTGATGTAGGAAATTTGTAATAATATAAATCGTGCTGTATGTTTGATGGTAAAGAATCTATGCTTCTGTGATTTTATGGCTGTGGAAGGTCAATCATTGAACAGATTAAGACAGGAAGTAATGGGTTTTGGAAGAGTACATTAACAAGCGTGAAATGTAAAATCTTCTCAATGTACAATATATCAAGGTGAAATGTTGGAGAAGATAATTGTAGCTTCCTTACAGTCCAAAACCAACGAATGGAGAACAGGAAAATGGCAGACTATGAAGCATCTACTTCAGTTCTGCCTTCATGATAAGATTTTATTTTTAAAAAAAAGCTTCCAAACAATTCTAGGTCAACCGAGAAAGAAAGGAAATACAGTCAAATCACTAAATAAGTAGTTTTGGATAAATTAATCTGATAAATCCCCATGGAATGATAATCGAGATCTCTGATTCCTAAAGGAGGTGGCCATGGGAATAATGGATACTTTGCTTGCCGTCTTCCAAATTCCTGATGATTGAATTGACAGATTTGAGAGCAGCAAATGTAACCCCAATATTTCGAAAGGAAGCAGGGAGACAGCAGGGAATTACAGTCTGCTTAGCACCAAAGTAGCAGTCAGGACAATACAAGGGTCTATTAGAAAGAATGCTTTGCCAGGCAACTTTGAGAATTATGTTAATTTGAAAGAAATGAACATGGATCAAGTCAATATCAAATTATTAATGGCGAATCATAATTAAGAATCCGACTGCGAAATAAATTATGGCGAAGCAATATATGCAGTGAATTTGGATTTTCAGAAACATTTTTGATGACGTCCCAAGTGTAGTGTTGTGACGATACTACTCCTTTAACAAGGTTATGCTGTCCTTGTTTTACTGTCATAGCGGTCTGAAAAGCAGCGAATCCGAAGAGTCTGGGTTTGACAACTTGGGAATGCTTTCATGTCTAAAATTAAAACATGAACAATGAGGAGCGAGCTATGCTAGATCCGGTCCTGTGTAATGAGACAGGAATAATTAATGACCTCATAGTTAGGAATCAACTTGGAAGGAATGATCACAGTATGGTTGAATTTAAAACACAGATGGAGAGTGAAGATAAAATTCAATGCCAGGGTCCTGGGCTTAAACGAAGGAGACTACAACATAATGGAGGGAGGACTTGACAAAAGTCGACTGGAAACAAACACTTTATGGTGAGAGTTGACGAGCAGTGGAGGATTTTCAAAGAATTTTTTTCAAAGTCCTAAGCAAAAGTATATTCAGTGAAAAGGAAAGACTGTAAGAAAAGGGGAAGTCTGACGTGGGTGTCTGAGCAAATACGCAAGGTTATCAAATTGAAAGAGATGGAATGCAAAGTGGCCAAGAACAGCAGGAACCTAGAAATTGGGAAAAGATTAAAGGTCAACAGAAAGCCACGAAAAGAGCTATAAAGAAAAGTAGGATAGAACACGGGAAAAAAGAACTAGCACAGTATATGAAGACAGATAGCAGATGATTCCCTAAATATATAAAATGAAAATGAGTGGCTAACTTAAATGTTGGTCCTTGAGAGGGTAAGAAGGAGCATTTAGTTACAGGATATGGTGAAATGGCTGAGGCATTGAACAGGTATTTTTTATCAGTCTTCTCAGTGAACAACACTAATAACATGCCAGTGATCGATGAAGAGATGAAGATTCTAGATTAGAGTGGCGTTGGTAAAGCACAGCAGTTCAGGCAGCATCTGAGGAGCAGACATATCGACGTTTCGAGCAAAAACTTTCATCAGGAATGCTCTGAACTGCAGTGCTTTACCAGCACCACTCTAGAATCTGGTTTCCAGCATCTGCAGTCCTTGTTTCACCAAAGAGATGAGGGTAGGTGAGGACTTGTGAACAATCATTATTACAGAGGAGGTAGTGTTGGGCAAGCTAATGGAGTTAAGGCTAGACGAATTCCCTGGCCCTGATGTAATGTATCCCAGGGTACTAAAAATATAGCGGGAGAAATAACAAGTGCACTTGTGGTAATTTTCTAAAGTTTGCTGAACTCTGGGGCAGTCCCAGCAGATTGAATAACAGCAAATGGGACGCCATTGTTTAAAAAGGCAGGTGGATAAAAGTTGGGAATTATAAACCAGTTAACTTAATCTGAGTAGTGGGGAAGATGCCTTGACTGTATTATCAATGAAGAAATAGCAAGGCATTTTGATAGAATTGTACAGATGCAGCAAGGATGCATGAAAGGCAGATCATGCTTATAAGTCTTTTGGAAATCTACGAAGACATTACGAGCAAGATAGACAATGCAGTTTATGTGGTGTATCTAGGTTTCAAAAGGCTTTGACAGAGTGCCACATAGTAGGCTGCTGCATAAGATAAAGATGGATGGCGTTACGGCTGAAGTATTAGCATGGATAAAAGATTGGTTGACTAACGGGAAGCAAAGAGTGTGTATAAATGAGTGCTATCCTGGCTGGCAATCAGTGCTGAGTGGTGTGCCTCAGGGATCAGTGTTGGGGATGCAATTATTCACAATTTATATATATGATGTGGAGTTGGGAGCATGCGTAGTTTGTCAAAGTTTGCAGATGGCACGAAGATGAGCGGCAGAGCAAAGTGTGCGGAGTACTGTGAAACTTTGCAGAGGAAAATAGTTGCATTGCATGAATGGGTAAAGGTCTGGCAGATGGAATACAATGTTAATAAATATGAAGTAATCTATTTTGTTAGGAATACCAGTAAAAAGGATTATTACTTGAATGGTCAAAGATGCAGCATGTTGCTGTGCAGAGGGACCTGGGTGACGTTGTGCATGAATCACAGAAGGTTGATCTGCAGGTACATCAAGTAATTAGGAAGGTAAATGGTATTTTGTTCTTCATTGTGAAAGGGGTTGAATTTAAAAGCAGGGAGTTATGTTGCAGCTGTACAAGGTGCTGGTGAGGTCATACCTGGAGTATTGTGAGCAGTTTTGGCCTCCTTATTTGCAGAGCGATGTACTGACCGTGGAGGTGGTGCAGAGGAGATACACTCTGGTGAATCTGGTGTTGAGAGCGTTGTCTTATGAGGAGAGACAGAGTAGATCCGCATTATATTCATTGGAATTTCGAAGAATGAGGGGAGGATCTTATAGAAACATTTAAAAAAAAATTATGAAGGGAAGATGTAAGAAAAAAGAAGAGAAGATGGTTCCACTGGCAGATGAAGCTAGGACAAGATGGAATCACCTCAATATTAGAGGGAGCAGATTTAAGATTGAATTGAGAAAGAACCTTTTCACCCAGAGGCTTGTAATTCCATGGAATTCCCTGCCCAGTGAAGTAGTTGACGCCACTTCAGTAAATGTTTTTCAAGCTGAGAAAGATATGTTTTGAACAATGAAGTAAATAACAGATACGGTGAGAGCGCAGGTAAGTGGATATGAGTCCACGAGTCGATCAGCCTTGACGTTACAGAATGGCTGAGCAGGTTAGAAGGACCAGATGGCCTACTCCTGCTCCTAGTCCTTCTGTTCTTATGAAAGGGGAGTGGCCAGTTCTCCCAGCGCAGACCCTCTGCTTTGATTTCTTTGGGCTGACTTTTCACAGACTGGCTGTTTACTGAAAGCAGACATCCAGTTGTGAAGCTATCAGGCCAAAGAAGAAGGTCCATGCTGATCCCCCTCTCTCTGACACCTCTCCTGGAAGAAACTGGGTTTGATTTTTCCTTTCGAATTTTCCATGGGGTGTTTATGGGGATGGTTTCAAGTAATTCGAACAACACCTTAGATTATTTAGATACAGATTACTTACAGTGTGGAAACACGCCCTTTGGCCCAACAAGTCCACAAGGACCCCGCAAAGAGCAACCCATCTAGATCCATTTGCCTACATTTACCCCTTCACCTAACAATTTAGCATAGCCAATTCAGCTAACCGGCGCATTTTTGAACTGTGCGAGGAAACCAGAGCAACCGGAGGAAACCCACACAGACACGGGGAGAATGTGCAAACTCCACACAGACAGTTGCCTGAGGCGGGAATTGAACCCGGGTCCCTGACGCTGTGAGGCAGCAGTGCTAACCACTGTGCCATGGTACCACCCAATGGCTTTCAACCATTTTCAGATTCTCAGTTGAGAAGTAGAGTGATATTGAAGACCAGAAAGCTTCACCTGGAAGATTAGTTGAGTAGCCAACTTTTAATATTTTTAAATATTTATTTATAACACTTTAAAATGACAAAAGCTGGGAATAGTCACTTTAGTTCTACTTACTGTGGAACTAGTAGCATCGATATGGCTTCTAATTGGCTGTCTCTTGGTATTGTCATCCCTAATCATGTTACACAGTAATGCCCTACATTTTTGTAGGCTGGATTGAAAGTCAGTTCTTGGTCTTCCCATGTACCCACTCCTTATGAATTTAATTTGCTAACATCATTAAGATAGGATAATCTGTTAGGTTTTCGGAAAGGTTGTTATTCTGCATGCTATTCTCTTCTGTTTGTGTTTCATTCCTTAACCTTGAAAATAACTTCTGTTTTACTTAAAACTAAGTGGCTTGACCAGCGGCGTCACTCCTGGAATATCTGCCTTACACCTGCTTAAGGCAACAAGCAAAGTTTGAGTCTGCACTACTTCCTTGAAATGACTTGAGGTAGTCTGTCCTTGCCCATAACAGTGTGCAACAGTGAGATCTAATATACAGGCATGGGTTGAGAATGGGAGAGAGCTGAAAGAAAAAGTGAGTCAGAATAAACAGTTCCTTTTTTTGGAGTGGAAAGCAATTACGAGCAGGATGATTCCGGAATTGATGTTTGGCAACCATCTATTCAGGAAGCAGATTAAATATCTGCTCGAGAGTACTAAATGTAATCTTTCAAAATCTGCTGATGGCACCAAATTGAGAACTGATTGGGTGAGGCGGATGTAAAGAAGTTCAAGGTAATTGAGACACGTGGAGGGAATGGGCAAATCCGTAGCAGATGAACAGCAATGTGAATGGACATAACATTGAACATTTTGGTTGGAAAAATATAATATCAGGCTAGCATTTCAAAAGGAATTGATGTGAAAATGTTGGTCTATGAAGATACTAACGTGCATACCTTTGTTGACTTCTTCACCGAACTCTGAGGTCCATTCACGGCAGTGAATTCTGAAGCCAGACGTCAATACTGGGATTGGCACTGGCACGCTGCCCAGTGCACAAAGACCCACCAAGTGGGTATACGTAACATTGAAAAGGATCTGGATCTCCCTGTACACCAGTCACTGAAAGCATTATTGGAGCAACTGAAAGCAGTTAGGAAGGTGAACGGTGTGTTGACCTTCATTTCCGGTGAATTTGAGTCCAGGAATAAGGGTATCTTATTACAGCTGTACCGTGCCTTGGTGTCTTGTGCAATATTGCGTGCAGTTTTGGTCTCCTTACCTAATGAAGGACAAACCTGGCACTGAGGCAGAGCAGCGAAGGATGACCAGACTGATCTCCAGGATGACAAACTTGTTGTGGGAGCAGAATTTGGGGCAACTGAGTCAGTATTCCATGTGGTTTAGGAAAATAAGTGGGGATCTCAGTGAGATATATAATATTCTGACAGGGCGAGATATACTGGAAGCAGGGATGATAATTCTCCTGGCTGGGACGTCTAAAACAAGCGGCCACAGTATTAGGTACGGTCAGGGCACTCTGCATTGAGATGAGAATAAATGTCTGCACTCATAGACTGGTGAATCTGGGAATTCTATACCACACAAGCCTGTGGAAGCCACGACACTGAATTTCTTTAAGTATTTTCTTGACACTAAAGGGACGAGGTTGTAGCAGGAGTTTGGTGTGGAGATAGAGGATTAACCATCGTTATATTGAATGGGAAAGCAAAATTGATGGACTGAAGTTCCTAATTCATGTTGTTCCGATAATTAATCACCTCAAAGGATATACAGTATGCAGTGTTTGTGAAACATAATTGAGGAGATGTTAGGCCAAAAACTAGAATGGGGGAGGCTCAATGTGTTGAATGACCTCCTCCTTTCCCGATGTTTCTGTGCAGTCTGTGGGAAAACTCTGTAAATGTGTCACAAGCTCTCAGCTGTTAGGAAGGAGGTATCTGCTGGATCAACAGGACTATGTTTCCCATTCCCTTTTCTGATACGGAGGCTGGTGCTGGGTGTTCTGTCCAATTTTATCCATTAAGAGCTTGGAACAGTTTGATACAATAGAATGTCTTGCTTGGCATTTTAGAGACCGTTGAAGGGTTTGCCACATGTCTGTCGTCTGGAGGCACTTTTAGGCCAGAACAGGAAAGCAGGAGAGATTCACTGCCTGAAAGTACATTAGGAAGGCAATTGGTGTTTCCAATCGACATTGGCTTCAAGGTCACTGTTACTGACAGCAGATGTTAGATTTCGATATCTTATTATTTGATTTTAACTTCCACCAGCTGCCAGAGCATTAGCCTGGTCTGGATTGGTAATCCAATGACATTTTTACAACAGCACCATCTCCACATGGGGACCTATCGGAAACCACACTGAGCAAATAATTTCTGTGCTGCTTGACAGCTCTGTCAAAAATAACTCACACCATTTTGTCTATCGTGATGGGACTGAGGGGGTGGTAAATGGTCAGATTGTAATTATTCTTCTCTTAAGGGACTGGGCATAGTTGAGGAATTTTCCACGTTGCCAGGGAGATGTCAGAGTTGGAGCTGGAATGGAGCAGTTTCCCCAGGTACACGGCTTGTTTTGCAGCACAAGTCTTCAGTCCTATTGCAGGAATGGTGTCAGGGCCCATTGCCTTTTTCGTACCTACTGTGTTCAGCTGTTTCTTCGTGTGACGTGCAGCGAATCGAATTGGCTGGAGACTGTCATCTGTGATTCTGTGGGCATCATCTAAGGAACATTTCTGTCTTTTACACTGATGTGCAGCAAAGTTCCATTCTTTCGGGGAATGGCGAAGTAATAACCTAGTCGTATTTTAGCTGTTAGTCTCGCGACCCAGGCAATGCTCATGTGACCTGAGTTCGAATACTGCCCCAGCAAATGGTGGAATTCAAATCCAATAAATGTTTGGAATTAAAAGTCTAATGATGATCATGAAACAGTTGCTGATTGTGTGGGAAACCCATCTTATTCGCAGATGCCCTTTCGGGAAGGAAACTGCCATTCATTCCTGCTCTGGCCTACTTGTACCTCCAGACCCACAGCAATGTGTTTGACTCTTAACTACCCTCCTGTCAATAAATGATGACCTACCCAGCGACACACTAATCCCATTCAACATTTAAAAAAAATATTTGTGGAGTCCTCTTCTTTCGTCAGTTGTTTCATAGTTCAACTCCATTTCTAACTGGCTGTGGCAGCACCGCAGATCTTCGATCTGATCTGTTTGTTTTGTAATCATTCCGTCCTCTCGGTCAGATGTTAGTCCTGCTGTTTGCAATGTAAGTGGGTAGTCAAGTGTGGTGGCTTTAAATGGGTTGTCATCAGTTTTAGGTGACGGCTCTGACCCTGGTATGTTCACCTACACTCGTGACTGAAACATCATTCAGCTTAATGGGAATAATGGAATTATCCTGGGAAAAAAGTTACAGATTGTGACTCAGTACAATTCTCCTTCTGTCCAACTTTGTTCTACACGATTACATGAATTCCCGGGTTTGAGCTGCAGTTTCTGCAATTCAATTCTGCTGTCTGTCGTCCAATTCATACCGAGACCTATTGACTCGTACCCTGTGAGTTACTCTGGTTTCTGATGTGGTAGCACTTCCATTTTCATATTCTCATTCCTCTGAGCGTTTGTTTATTGTGTCACATCTCTTACTTGTCATGCTTTCCAAAACTCCAGAACATTTTCCGTGGACATAGGTTCCATTCCATCCTCAAGCGACTGTCTTTGTGGAACTTGCGCATTCTCCCTGTGGGATTCTTCTGAGTGCTGTGGTTCCCTCCCACAAACCAAAAATTTCCAGGTTAGGTGCATTAGTCAGGGGTAAATATAGGATAAGAAAATGGGTGAGCTTGGTTTACTCTTCAGAGGATCGGTGTGGACTTGTTGGGCTGAAGGGCCTGTTTCCACACTGTAGCGATTCTAATTCTACCATTCAGCTGAACGTTTCCCCTTGCAGTTATGCCATTTTCGGTGTTTAAATTGAATGTGCTTCACTCTGTTCTCTCCATCGTGTGCCCATTAGCTTTTAACGATGGCACCAGTGCCAGGGATCACGGACTATTGGGGCATCCGGGTGGTGAGGAACTCCAGCCACGATGGGTGGGATGGGGCTGGCATTGAATGACAGGGACACCATGGGGTGGCTGGGTAGTTAAAGAGGTGAGTTCGATATGATAGTTCCAAGAAACGAGCTCAGCCTCGTGCAGACAAAGCATCTGTCACACTCAGTGAAAATGACACAAACATAAATTATTGTTATATTCAGCCCAATGAGTCATAGACCCTGCTGTGCCCACTTTCAGTTACAGAGAACTGAAAGTACAGAGTACAGCAGAACAAATGCTCATTCAAATCTTTCCATCATCTAAATTCACACCAATATCCGGTTTACCCATCAATCCTGGGAATACTGGCTCATGTTGCAGGGTACTGTCGAAATAACTTCATATCAGCATGCTGAAACATGTGATTCTGAATGAAATATTCTCTCAATCTCCGTCTCTCCTTTTCCCAAAATTATTTTGTTTATTGTTATTTAAACTGATTTCCCCACCATCTCTCTCTGGCAGTGATTTTCATACACACAGCACCCGTTGTCATGGCACAATGGAGATATGGAGCTGTAAATGGATGGGAGCTGCATATCCTTTCACTTCCAGTATAGGCTGCAAGTTTCCCCACGCTGGTCAGTGATCTAACACAGTGTTACTGAACAATGTACTGGGGTGGTGTGCACAGCTCTACATGGTGGGAGGGTAACTGCTCCAGGTTTACAGACCAATTCATTGCCTGTCACTGTACAACTATCCATACTGAACAGAAACCTGTTTATAAAGCAAGACACTAGTGTGAGCTGCATATCACCCAATGCTGGACAGACCGTTTCATCTGGGTTACTGAATCAATGCCCCGGTGTGTCTGTGCTGGTCCCCATGTTGGACAGATAGCCAGTGGCCCGGTGAGACTTACGCAGTATTCCATGCTGGAGAGATTGCTGTGTTGAACTGAGTCTGGTCTGCACAATGCTCCGTGCTGAGCAGGTATCCCATCTAGGCTTATACGTTTCTGGGCTGGATCTGTGAAGTGGATTGAGTATCCGGTATAATTCCTTATCGAGCTTTCACTCCGCCAGCTCGGCGCAGTCCGCTGTTAAACCCTGTATTTCTGAAACATGTTGTCCATTAAGTAATTAACCAATTAAAACATGAATATCTGTCCTTCTTGCGATGCACATGAGCAGACGTACCTGAAAATATATGATGAAGGTGGTGTCAACCCGAAAGTTTTCTTATTTTAAAGAGAAGTATGAGGTGCTCTGTTTCAGATGCAATTCGCTTGGTCAAAATATTCGATATTCAGCAAAATACAATATATTCAAACACCGTCGATAAAATACACAAAAGCAAGAGCAACTTTTAATAACTTAATTCTATTGGAAAACATAACAGAATAATAGATTATTTAACTACTATACGTAACTACTCCAAAATGGCAGCATCCAATAAACACCCACTTTTCACAATACAAATTCAGGAAACAGATTGTCTCACATGCAGTTCTCCAATCCACGAGGAACGAACATCAAAAGACAATTCTGAGAGAAATCTCAGACAGAGAGTGAAGCAGCCGGGTGAGATTTCCTGCCTCCAACCCTACTGAGACCCTACAATAACTGGCAAAAGGTAAAACTAAGATTCCTGCTTCTATGAGAGCTTGGCCATCACTCCACAGGACCAGGCTGCAGCTTCAAGGACCACAAGGAATGGAGTGTATCTACGCCGTCTATGGCACTGCAGGAGCCTCTCAAAAATGCCTAACCCCACCAAAACCGTTAAATGATGGTAAGATAAATGTCAAAGTTAAACACAAATAAAGAAAACGAAAGCATGCAGCAGGCCTGGTTATCAGTCACAGACAGTCTCGGGAACCCAGTAATTCCTGCCCTGCCAAATCACAGTAGAATCATCGAGCTTGTGAAGAGAAAGCATCATCTCTCTCCGTCACCTCGAACTTTACAATTGGAGATGTGCCATTCACCCAATAGTCAGCGATGTCAATATCCCACCCAGACTAAGTATTATTGTGATCTATACAGGATGCAGTGAAATGAGTTAACTGGAGCTGTTTGTTCAGTGACTATGATTGATATCAGTCTCCATGGACCCTAACTGTGTCACTGGAGAGTTTCCCTCTTCCATAATTAAGGGGCTTCTTTGAACCTGCTGTCCCGTAGTATCAGGGGCAGCGTGATTCTCAACACGATAGGGATCAGCAGCTCCAGAGAGAGGGAGAGGAAGTGAATCAGAATAATAGACTGAAATGTTCCAGCAATGGATCCGAATCTGAGAATATTACATTGGAATATCACTACAATGAACAGGAGTTTATCTTTGGGTCTTTACTGGCTTTCTCAGGATTGGCCATGGTTAGAGTTGCGGATCGAAGCCGTACTGAGGATTATGCAAGCTGGTTACTACCCCATCCTCGCTATTACTGGTGTTCCTGCTAAGTCTATCCCTGTCAATTGTATAAACTATGATGAAAATCATTGCTAATTCTGTTATTTATATTTCGCAAAGACGTAGAGTATTTTATTCAGTTTCAGTCACAAACTTCACTTCCTTTAAATTAATTTCAGACTCTTCACTCAGAAACATCTCAGAAGGAACATGACTGTTCACAACCTCAACCTGACTTTTGCCCTGAACTGTTTTATGTCTCGATATTCTTTTCTGTCATCGAATCTGCCCACACTCAATTCGATAATATCCCTCGTCTCGACCTCTGCCTCAATGCTGGTGCTGAATTAAACATCATCTAGCCCTTTGTTAACTTCAGAATTTATGGCTCCCGTTGTATTCTGACCTCTCTGCCAGTGACAAATATTTTGAGCACAAACTTGTTGCCGTCACTACAGGTACTTCACAATAGGTACTCTGTGTCAGATTCATAATGTCACTGCACGTGTAATTCAGAGGCAAAGGTGATGATTCTAAAGGCTTTGTTTGAAATCCTACCACAGTCGATGACTGAACTTAAAGTCGAATGACAAAAATTGAAATGAAATTTCACTGATGGAAAAAATAAACAATCAGGATTTCTTTTAATATTTCACTGATAGCCTTTGGTAAAGAAACTTAACATTATTGCCCGGTCTGGACTAAGGGCGACTTCAGTTCCACAATAAAATAGTTGGCTCCATGTTGTCTTAACAAATGGCCTCACAGTCAAGGGCAATTTGGATGGATAACACATGCTGCCCTTACCAGTGATGCTGACATATCATGAAACAACAACATTAAAGGTGAAATAAAGAAGAAAGTGTGGATAACGGAAGACTTAAAATAAAATTCTCCAGTGTCCAGAGAGAGAGAGAGAGAGAGAGAGAGAGAGAGAAAGAGAGACAAAGGAAAAGAAAACAAAAGGATTGCTGATGATGGACTGGAAGGAAAATAGAATGACAAATTATTCTCGCATTCCTGCCTTTCCCATATTCCCGAATATCACGTCCATTTAGGTAAGTCCCTGATTAAAGTGAGTTATGTTCCCTCTGACTCTCTTCTCTGAGTGTGATGATCTGTTCCATTGGCAATACTGGTGCTGCCCTGACAGTTGCTGAGATACAGAAGAAGGAAATGTTACAGAGTCAGCTGCTTCTTTGGAGAGAGGAACTGTTACTGTGGGGCTTTACAGAGATACAACGGTTTTCTCAGCCAGGATGAAAAACTAAGGAGAGGGAGGCATTTTCAACACTGAATGGGTGCACCATATGTGTGGGGCATTGACTTGCTGCTGTCATTAGAAAGTCAGTGGAGTTTCTGTGGATGGTGATCTCAGGTTTGTTTTGTCAGCTGCTGAGTTCATTCAGGGAGACCCGAGGGTCTGGTGATCGCACTCTGGACACTGCATTTCCAGCGTGTCTGGGGTCCATGATAAACAAATGGAGCGAAGACTACACAGAAGGGAAGCTCTGGAAACAAGGAGGAGCAAAGCATTGCACTTTCCTTCCTGGGACTTCCAGGAACATTTGTCTAAGCTGGACCCATTCAGGTGTAAAGTGTGAAACCAGCTTGTTTCAAAAATGAGGTGCTCACTGAGCTGTGTCCTTCCTTCAGTATAACCTGTAGCCTCACACCAGGGACAGGACTGTGCTGACTCTCACTATGAATTTACTTGTTTTAATTCTGGAACTTTCCAGGCAGGAGTGGTAATGTATCCACCATCTCTGAAGTGTAGTCCTCCGATGTATAACGAGCTGACAGAAGCCACCGCCTGCTGAGAGGAATGCATTGGTCCAATCTCCACAGGAGAAGGTACAGAAACCAACTTCCAGATATACTAGAGAGAAGGGGGACTGGTGAAAATGAGGAAATGCAGGAAATTAGAATTAATGCAGGTTATCCTTTTGGAAATCTAACTGAACTGAAGTTTCATAAGTAGCTGCATCTGATGAGTTACATCCCAGAGTATTCAGGAGATGAAAACAGAGCTAGTGAAAAAAATTATTGATTATTCTTCAAAGCTGGTTAGATTCTGGAAAGGATCCTGCAGACTGGAAAACAGCTATTGGAAACACAAATATTTAAAACAGGACGGAGAGGGAAAACATAAAATTAAATAGCTTGGCGAAAAAAAAAATCACTGGAACCTTTTATAAGGAACATAACTACTAGACACTTGGAAAATAATGATATGATTTGGTAGAAGCGGCCTAGATTCAGGAAAGGGAAATTGTCGTCGATAAACCTTTTTGTGGAGATTGTGCATTGTGCCATCGACAATTGAGAACCAATGGGAGTGGACATATTTGAGTTTTGAGAAGACGCTTGACCTGATTGAATACAGGTGAGTGGGGAATGTGAGAATCCATGGGTATGTCGGGGAGGAATATATACCATATGGATTAAACATTGGTAATGGAGATACGAGAAGAATACTGTTTTTCTCTGGACTGAAGGCTTGATGGGTGGCAGCAGGATCAGTGTTTTGGCAGTAGCTGTTCACAAGGTATAAAAATAATTCAGATGTGAACAGCAAATATCATCATGTACACTTGTATTTATTAAATGGTGAGCGATTGGGAAGTGCTATTGTTGAAAAGGACCTGGATGTC
>NC_057717.1:11124268-11127843 GCF_004010195.1 Chiloscyllium plagiosum
GTCTCTTTCTGATCCTGTGTAAGTGGGTGTGGGAGTGAGCAGATTCCTTCTATTCCTGTTTTATAGGCAGGAGGGACTGAATGGGATATCCCTCTTTTTTCCCAGTCGTTTTGATGGGCTGAATGGCTTCCCCATATTTTTGTGAAACCAGATTGAAGTGCTGAATGTGCTCATCGTTTTACTATGGAAACGTACAGTGCTGTAACATGAATGTTATCCAGACTTTAACAGCACAATCTTGAATGTTGTCCAGGTCTCGTTGCACATGAACACAGACTGCTTCAAGAGCTGAAGATGGACAACTTGATCTAAACATTATGTAAACTTCAGTGAATATCCCCGTTTCTGCTCAGTTTTGACTCAATGGGCTGAAAGGCCTCCTTCCAAACTGCAGGGATTCCCCACCGACAAACAGAAGATGCCTGGGCTCAGGGAGCTACCTTGTGGATCTCCTGCAGAGATGCCCCATGACCGAGATGATTGATGCCCACCAATGGTAATCATCTTCCCTTGTGCCGTGAATGGCTCCAAACAGTGGAGAGGTCACAATAGATTCTCATTAAGTGTGGTTTTGCTCAGGCTCCTTGATCTCATGCTCAGTCAAATACTGCCTTGAATTCAGGACCAGTCTCTCTGCCTGAGCCAATGTGTTTCCTCTTTTGTTCATATCAATAGGTCATGATGTAGAAACAGAGGGCGTTTTCTTCAAACAGAGGGTAGTGAATGTTAGGAATTCTCTGACACAGAGAGTTAGGGGAACTAGATCTCTGAAAGGGACCAGTGGTGTTCCGCAGTGATCGGCTCTGGGACCCCAACCCTTTGTTATTTCCATAAATGACTTGGATGGGGCTGTTGAATAGTGGGTTAGCAAATTTGCCAATGACACAAAGGTTGTTGGAGTGGCACAGAATGTGGAGGGCTTTTGTTGGTTGCAACGGGACATTGACAGGATGCAGAGCTGGGCTGAGAAGTGGCAGATGGAATTCAAACTGGAAAAGTGTGAAGTGAATCCCTTTGCAAGCTCGAATGTGAATGCAGAATATATGGTTAGAGACAGGATTTTTGGCAGTGTGGAGGAACAGAGCGACCTTGGGGTCTGTGCCCACCGATCCCTCAAGGTTGCTCCCCAAGTTGATGGTGTGGTTAAGAAGGCATATGGTGTGTTGGCTTTCATTTGCAGGGCGATTGAGTTTAAGAGCCGTGAGGTTATGCTGAAGCTCTATAGAGCCCTGGTTAGACCACACTTGGAATATTGTGTTCAGTTCTGGTCATTCCATTATAGGAAGGATGTGGAAACTTTAGACCTAGTGCAGAGGAAATTTGCCAAGATGCTGCCTGACTGGAGGAAAAGTTTTGTGAAGAAAGCTTGAGGGAGCAAGGGCTTTTCTCATTGGAGGAAAGAAAGATGACAGGTGGTTCGATAGAGATGTACAAGATGATGAGAGGCATAGATAGAGTGAATTGCTAGCGACTGTTTCCTAAGGCAGAAATATCTATCACAAAGGGTCATAATTTTAAGGTAATTGGAGGAAGGTTTAGGGGAGATATCAGAGGTAGGTTCTTTAGGCAGAGAGTGGTGGGTGTGTGGAATGCACTGCCAGCAGTGGAAGTAGAGTCAAATACGTGAGGGAAACTAAAGAGATTCTTGGATAGGCATATGGAAGAAAGTGAAAGGAATCATGGAGGATAGTGTGATCATAGAGTAGGAAAAACGGGTGGCACAACATCGAGGACCGAAGGTCCTGTACTGCGCTCCACTGTTCTTTGTTCTGTGTTCTATGGAAGTGCTCATAGAGGCTGGAGATGGATTTTGTTGTGTCAGAGAAGTGAGGGCTATGAAGCCAACATCTTCGTGAAAGGCAAGGCAGGCTTGGGAGGTGAACGACCTGCCTTTGTTTCTGATTTTCTCACATTCTGTTATTGGAAAATTTGATTTGATTAGATTAGATTACTTACAGGAAGGTACCTGGAAGGTCTGTTATGGAATGTTGCAGTCAAGGAGCCCAGAGGACTTTGTGAGCATCTCTGGGTGTGATATGGGGCTGTATTCACAGTGAATCTGGGTCTACCAACAAATGGAGCACAAGTTGCAGAGAGGGGAAGCTCTGTAAAGAGAAATGAGGGACAGCTTTCATATTCAGCCTGGGTGTTCCAATTACATTCTCCAAATCTCCCAAACCGTGTGTGACAGTCATGAGGAAGTGAATGTTCTCCTCTGTTTCTGTGCACCAGGTGATACAGTAAGTGGCCTCAAACTGCTCCTATCCAGCAGGTTTGAGGGTCTGAATGGAACGCAGAAACAGGAGACTGAGGATTAGGAGTGGCTCATGAGATACTTTGAGCCTTCTCCATCAGGCACTAAGATTGTGGCTGATCAGGTTTGGTCTCAGCCCCACTTTCCTGTCTGTATCCCATTATCCAGACGCAGTCTCCGTGAAATCTTTAACTAACTCAACCGTGAATACTTGCAATCAGAGAGGCACCACAAACTTCTGGGGAAGAGAATTCCAATTAAAAGCCCTTTTAGCATTTTTCCTCATCCCTGTGATGGAATAGGAGAGTCATACAGCATGGAAACACATCCTTTTGTCCAAATTCTCCATGCCGACCAGGCATCTTAACCTGACCTAGACACTGACCAGCATTTGGCCCATATCCCTCTGAACCATTCCTATTTATGTATCTATCCAGATATATTTTCAACATGTAATTGTACCCGCTTTCACCACTTCCTCTGGCAGCATTTTCCGTGCACCCACCAGCCTCTGCATGAAAATGTTTCCCTTCAGGTCCCGTCTAAATCTTTCCCCTATCATCTTCAACCTATGCCATCTAGTTCTGGAAGTCCCTACACTGGGAAAAAAAGATGTTGGCCATTGAGACTATAAACGGCCCTCAGGATTTTGTAAACCTCTGTCATGTCACTATTCAGTCTTCAACAGTACAGGGAGAAAAGCCTCAACCTGGATTCCATGCGATTCTAACCTTCCAGACCAGCCGATCAAGAGTAGGTTTTTCAAATGCCTTACTGAAAACCATACAGAGTATGTCTACCACGCTGCCCTCATCAACATTCCTGGTCACTTCATCAAAGAACTCAAACAAATTTGTGAGACATGATCTCCCACTCACAAAGTCATGCAATCGTTCCAGTCTAAAAACAACTATTAATAATAATTATTAAAATAAATAACAACAAACAATAATAAATAATAGTAACATAACATTATCAGTGGATAATAAATTATCCATGGTTTGTGGCATTGGAACGTGCATCATTGGTGAAGGACAGAATAGATTTTGCACCTGTGTCATTGAACTGCGTTGAAAAAAAGCAAGGGTGGCATGGTGGCTCAGTGGTTAGCACTGCTGCCTCATTGTGCCACGGATCCGGGTTTGATTTCAGCCTCGGGTGGCTCTCTTGTGGAGTTTGCACATTCTCCCTGTGTTTGTGTGGGTTTCCTCTGGGAGCTTCATTTTCCTTACACAATACAAAGATGTAGAAGTCAGGTGAATTGGCCACAGCCTTATGTGCATTAGTTAGGGGTAAATATAGATTAGGGACATGGGACTGG
>NC_057717.1:11127878-11129246 GCF_004010195.1 Chiloscyllium plagiosum
TTTGCTACACTTCAATATTCTATAACCCAACCTGCGGCTAATGATGATGCAAAAAATATCACGAAGGTCCCTGTAGTTTCTTCTGTCGCCTCTTGCAGTATTTTTGGATGCATCTGTTTAGGACCAGGAGATTTATCCACCTTCATACATTCTAATGCATCCAACACGTCCTCTCCTGTGATATTGACTAACCCCAAGATATCACCACGACCTTTGTTAACCTCCCAAGTCTTCTTGTATTTCTCCACAGTAAAGACAGTGGAGAAATATTCATTGAGAACCTCACACATCTCCAATGGTTCTAGACATGCATGTCCACTTTGGACCTTGATGGGTCATATTCTCATGTTGTTATTCATTTAACTTTAATATACTTAAAGAACCTTTTTGGATTCCCCCTAATCTTCTCAGACAATGTCGTCATGTGCGCCCTTTTTGCCCTTCTGATTTCCTTCTTCGGTAAACTCCTGTATTCCCCGTACACCGCCAGGGATTGCCTCGATCCGAACTGCATGGACCTCAGCCACACCTCCTTTTTGCCTGTCAAAGCCTCAATATCGCCTGACATCCAGGATTCGCTCTTCCTGCCAAACTTGCCTTTTACCCTCACAGGAACATATAGACCTTGAACTCCAGCCATTTCACTTTCAAAGGCCTCCCACTAGCCGGAGGTCCCTTCGCATCTAAACAAACCCCTCCAACCAACCCCTACAAGCTACTATCTAAATCCATCAAAATTCGCTTTCCCCAATTTAGAAATTGAACATACGGGCCAGTTTTGTTCTTCTCCATAAGTATTTTAAATCTATGGTCACTGGTCCCAGCGTGCTCCTCCACTGTCACCTCAGCCACCTGACCTGCCCTATTTCTTAGAGTAGGTCAAGTTTTACCCCTTCCCGAATTGCACCCTCTACATACTGCTTAAGTAAACGTTTCTGAACACATTTAATAGATACACCTCATCTCAGTCCTTAATTTTATGTAATTCCCAGTCAATGTTAGGAAAATTAAAACCTACGACTATGGCAATCCTATTGGCCCTGCAAGCCTCCCCAATCTCTCTACATATTTTAATTATTCTAATTCCACGTTTACTAATAGGGGGCCTATAGTACAACCCAAATAATATCATCATTCCCTTTTTATTTCTTAGCTTCCCCCACAAATCCTCACTGGATGATCCATTCGTTATTTTATCTCTGATTACTGCTGTGGTACTCACCTTAATCAAAAATGAAACCCCCCACACCTCCTTCCACCAACTTTGTCTCACATAAAGCATCTGTACCTTGGTACATTAAGCTGCCAGTCCTGTCCCTCCCTTAGCCATGTTTCTGTAATGGCTATAATATCCCAGTCCCATGTTCC
>NC_057717.1:11129492-11131559 GCF_004010195.1 Chiloscyllium plagiosum
AAAATTAAAACCTACGACTATGGCAATCCTATTGGCCCTGCAAGCCTCCCCAATCTCTCTACATATTTTAATTATTCTAATTCCACGTTTACTATTAGGGGGCCTATAGTACAACCCAAATAATATCATCATTCCCTTTTTATTTCTTAGCTTTCCCCACAAATCCTCACTGGATGATCCATTAGTTATTTTTATCTCTGATTACTGCTGTGGTACTCGCCTTAATCAAAAATGAAACCCCCCACACCTCCTTCCACCAACTTTGTCTCACATAAAGCATCTGCACCTTGGTACATTAAGCTGCCAGTCCTGTCCCTCCCTTAGCCATTTTTCTGTAATGGCTATAATATCCCAGTCCCATGTTCCTCTCCACGCACTGAGTTCATCGGCCTTACCTGTCAGCCATCTTACATTGAAACAGATGCAATTTAATCCAACAGGCATTCCTTGCTGTTCCTGCCTAACCTATCTCTGCACTTTACTGTTTGTGATTACGGTATCTCCTTCCAGCCTCGCACTTGCAACCCTGCTGTTGAGGATCCCACGCCGTCCCCCACGCCAGCCAATCTAGTTGAAACCCTCCCTTGCAGCACGAGCAAACCTGCCAGCCAGGATATTAGTCCCCTTCCAATTCAGGTACAACCCGTCCTTCCTGAACACGTCACCTCTGCCCCACAAAAGATCCAAGTGATCTAAAACTCTGAATCCCTACCTCCTGTACCAATTATTTAGCCATGCATTCCTCTGCTATGTACGCCTGTTCTTACCCTCACTAGCACGGAACACTGGAAGTAAACCGGGTATTACCACTGTCGTGGTCCTGTCTTTTACCCTTTTTTCTCGGTCTCTATAATCACTCTGCATGACCTCATCACTACTTCTACCTGTGTGATTTGTACCAATGTGCACAATGACTTCTGGCTGCTCCTCCACCCCGGTGAGAACGTTCTGCAGCCGCTCTGAGACATCCTGAACCCGGGAACGTAGGAGGCTATCCATCATCTTGGATTCCCATTTGCAGCCATAGAATCGCTTGTCTGATCCCCTCACATATCGAGTCTGAATAATGACTTCTCAAGTTATTCGTCTTGCATAACCTTTTGACAATGGGATTTCTTCCTGAAACAGTTGGATTTGGCTGAATTGCTTTGGTTCAGGCTGTGGGGAGATTCCAATGAATCCTCATCAGGAATCCTCCATGAGTGGAAAAGACGACTAGGCTTTTTTTCACTCCCAAACAGTGCTGTGTTGAGAAGCAGGGAAACAGAAAAGGAGCAATAGGCTGTTCCTTCACAGGTAGGCTACATTTTTCTATCTGTAAGTTAAATCAGTAACGTTATCAGGTCCCAAACGGGACGATGTGAACTCTCCTTGAATATTGTCCGAACTATATGACTCCATCACATTCTCGACTCTAGGTCAGTGCATTATTGCTGTTGTCATACACCGAATTAATTCATTAACAATAAATGGCCCTACTTGTTTTGAAGATGTGTTAATATGTGGCAGCATAATGTAAACATAAGCGTTTGATTACTTCACAATATCAGTGTTAAGATGGATATGTTTTATTCTTAAACAAATACAGAAATTGTTGGAAAAGCTCAGCCTGTCTGGCAACAGATATGAAGAGAAATCAGAGTTCAATTTTTCGGTCCAATGACTTTTGCTTTGATCCTGACTTATTCTTAAATTATTTCCCCAATTTTATTCTCCCAAATAAGAAAAAATATCCATCCGGTATTTACCAACCACACTCTTCTCAAGATGTTATACGGTCAATAAAACATCTCTGATTCTCAGGTCGAACTGTTCCTTCTTCGTAACGTAATGCCTTCATCCCAAGAATGAGTAAAGAGAAAAATCTTTGAAACATTTCGAAAGCAATTTTGTTTTTATCAGTTAAGGCAATTATAACGACACATAATACATCAGGTGTGATCTCAGCAATGCCCTGTACTGATGCAAAAAACATCGCTAAGATCAAACACAACACCCCTTGCACGAAACCGAATAATTCCATTTACTTCCAAATCACCAGCTGCATCTTCAGAGTAATTTGATGTG
>NC_057717.1:11131843-11136469 GCF_004010195.1 Chiloscyllium plagiosum
GCTCTGCCCTTCTCCTGTCTGAATCTCATTGCAGATGCTCTTCCCTCCCCCTGTCAGTATCCCATTGCAGACGCTCTTCCCTCCCCCTCTCTGTATCCCATTGCAGACGCTCTGCCCTCCCCTGTCTGTATCTCATTGGAGACGCTCTGTCTCCACTTGACATCTTATTGTTTGACTATCCTGATGTATGAGCACACTGAGCTCCATCCTCTCCATCCAGTTCACTGGTGTGGATTGTAATTTGTTGATGATCTCACACAGATCCCTGAAGAATTCCACTAGTTACAGCTTGCCAAAAACAAAATGAGTAATGATCTCTTCTCTGTATTTCCTGATGCTGCCCAAGGCGCCTCTGTTCCTGCGTATCAGCCTGGGATGGTTATATGGCGTCCTCCTGTGCTGTGTAATTAACTGAAATGATTTGAATACTTCATTCTATTCTTGTCTTACCCCATAGAAGTGCATTATGGCCTGATCTTGCTGTATTATCACGATGCTGACTGGTTGAATGGGATCTTTCTCTCCCTCTGTAACAGCCTTGGGGTGAATTGACAGAACAACGGGTGAGGTAGGAGCAGCAGTTGGCCATTCGTCCCCTCCAACTTGCTGCTCAGTTTAGAAACATCATGGCTGGTCTGTTTGTAACTGAATACCCCTTTCCTGTCAGTTCCCAATAAACATTGACCCTCCTGTCCATCAATGGTCAGTCAAGGTCAACCTTGAATATCCTCAATGACCCAGACTTCTCTGTTCTCGGGCGATGAGAACGCCACAGATCGCATAATCCAAAGGAGAAAGGAGCAACGTTATCTCAAATGGAAATGAGAGACCCCTTTCATATTAAATCGTGTTAACCTCACAGCAAGTCACCTACTCTTTTCAGAAACAAGGGCACAGCAAATAGGAACAAACATATACCATTCAGCCCCTCAAACGTATCCCACAGTCCCATTGACTGTTCAGTCAAGTATTTATCAAACATTAGCTTCTACTGCACATTTGGAAAATAATCCTGACACCTTAAGGCCACAGAGCATAAGGAATTGGAATTAGGCCATTTGGCCCATGAAGTCTACTTTGCTATTTGATTCTGTCGGGTGTGTTTCTCAACACATCTTTCCCGCCTTCTCACTGTAACTCTCGATCGTTGTTTTAATCTAAACATTGTCTTAAAGACATGGTTGCGTCGGTGTCTTTGTATGTGAGTGTGATTGCGTGTGTGTTTCTATGTATATCTGTTTAATGGCAGGAGACAGGGTGGTGGTGGATGGTTGTTTTTTGAACTGGAAGCCTCTGGGCAGCAACGATACAGAGGCAAAATTGTTGGGTCCACTTTTGTTTGTCATTTATATAAATGATTTAGATGAGAGTTATAGAAGGTATATTTCGCAAATTTGCGGATGACATCAAGTTTTGGAGTACAGTGGACAGTGTATGTATAATGGTGAACAGCTGAAGATTACAAAGAGACCTTCATTAATTAAATCAATGATTCATAGAGATGTACAAGAGGGAAACGGACCCTTCAACTCGTTCATGCCATCCGATTATTCTAAATTAATCCACTCCCATTTGCCAGCATTTGGCCCATGTCCCACTAATCATAAAGCCACCCAGTTGCCTTTTAAGCGCTGTAATTGTTCCAGCCTCCACGAGTTTCTCTGGCAGTTTATTCCATAGAAGCACCACCCTCTGCAGGAAAAAAATGTTGCTCTTCATTGTCTTTCACATCTTTCTCTTCCGACCTTCAACCTATGCCTTCTAGTTTTCGACTCTCCTACCTTGGCAGGATGAAACCTTGACCACTCACTCTATCCACGCCCTTCATAATTTTACAAACCTCTAGAAAGTGTAAATGTGACTCCAATCAAGACGATTGGCTGTGCTTTCAGTCATCCTGGTTCTATAGTCTCAAATTCAGTAGTCGTACCTCTTCCTTCTCCATCAAAGCACTATTCCAAGAAAGTTTAATCAACTTGTTCAGACATATAATGGAACAGCTCTGTGGGATTTGGAACTACCATCACTCAGCTTTAGCCCCTAAAGCTGCAACATGATGCTCCTGTGTGTCTGTTCATCAGCCTGTTGTAACACGCTGTGACCCAACTCCACAGGACATGAATACACTCCACCTTCTCCAGAGATAGGGGCACTATCAGACATTCAAGGACTGGAATCGAATCCAGAGCTCCGGCGCAGAAAGGTGGGCACCATCCATTAAAGAAGGCATAAATCGTGCCCAGATTTCCGGTCATATTTGAAGTATATGGATTTATTAAATTCTGGTTAACATGACCAAATTATACAGGGGACATTTCTAATTGAAAAAAAAGTACAAGTTATTAGCCACAACTAAAGGATGTTGAGTGCATTCGCTATGCCATTGAGATAACCAATGAACATCTTCAATTGTTTGGCTATGATTTCCGGTTTAAATGGCTATTACCAGTAGTCTGCTATAGTAGGGAAAGAAATCCTACAGACACACTCTGCACTATGAAGGATCTCGAGTAGATATCAACACTGAACACCAGAGAGGAGAAAGGAGCACAATTCTGGGCCGAAAACACCGGGCACTGTTTCAAATCTCTATCATGTGGCTTCCCTCCTCCTAAAATCACTCATTGATACAAGGCAACTGTTTCCTTTCCAGCTTTTGCTTACCGACTCCTCCCTCTGCCTACGCAAGGCAAACCAAGCGCTGGGTCTTTGGGAAACTCAAGGCTGGTGTTTGTAGGCCTTCTGGAGAGGGGATTGTCGTTTTAATCCGAAGGAGGAGTGTGAGGGGACAGTTATATCATTCACTGGGCTGAGGTTTGGCAAATGGAGTTTAACATGAATGCATGTGAGGCATTGCATTTTGATAAAACAAACAAGGGGAGGGCTTATATAATTAATGTTGGGCTTTGGTAGTAATATAGAAAAGAGGGACCCGGGGTGCAGGTATAATTCTTTGAAGTTGGTGCGTAGGGTGTTTAAGGTTACTTCATTGCTCATATCTTTGAGGTTAGAAGTTGGGAAGTCATGCTGAGATTGTGCAGGATATTGATACAGCCTCTTCTGAAGTATTGTGTGCAGTTCTGTTATAGGAAGGAGATTATTAAGATGGAGATGATTGAGAAGAAATTTACCGGGATGTTATCAGTAACTCCTCATCTTCTGCCTCGGAAGCCAACAAACACACAGCATGAACATTGGATTCACTGGTTTACAAATCTCCCCTGGCCAACCCAGATCCCAGATCCAGCCCCCGGACTCATATCTGCCCTCTCGAGGAGACCTAATGCCCATCTTCCTTTCCATCATCTGTTCCACACTCCCCACCGATCTATCACTATCACCTCCTACCTTCACTCACCTATCACTGATCTTTCGCCCAGCATCACCCCATCACCCATTTTCTCTTAGCCCCTTCTTCCTTCCCAGTCCTGAAGAAAGGTCCTGCCTGAAACGTTACGCTCTTGCTCCTCGGATGTGGCCTGGCTTACTGTGCATTTCCACCACCATGCTTTACCTACACTGAATTATCCAATATCTGCAGTCCCCCAAATCTCTTAGGTACAATTCCCTTTTAACATAGCCATGTCGCAGTCTGTTATAACCGCATGTAGTCTTAAGGATGTTTTCTTCTCAGATCATGGATGATAAAAGTTCTCTCAATGTCTTCCTGATATTGCAGTGCCTGATCAGTAGATACAGAACGTATGTTTCAATTTATAAACGGAGAAGCATGCTTATATTCTGATAAACCTCTGGCATTGCTCCCATATCCAAGGCAGATTGAATGCTTACACATGATTGATCTACCAGACCCAACATTTGTTCCCTCAGTCACCCCCACATATCCCATCCAGAATATGTAAATTTTAATCATAATTTTGAATTTTAATAAAACGTATTGAATTGAAATGGGTTAACGGGAGGTATTCGTTCAGCGACTGTGATTGATGTCAGTCTCCGTGCATCCTAAATGTGTCACTGGAGGGCTTTCCACATCTATTAATTAGGGACTCGGTCCAATGTGTTATCCCATAGTATCAGCGGGAGCATCACCGACAGCACTAACTGGCATCAGCAGACCCAGAGAGAGGGGGAGGAGAGATCAGAATCTGAGAACATTAGACTGGAATGTTCCAACAATGGATCAGAATCTGAGAGCATTCGACTGAAATGTTCCAGCAATGGACATGAGTTTATCCGACGGTCTTTACCGTCTTTCTTGGCCTTGGATCTCATTAGTTTTGTGGATCTATGATGTACTGCTGGTTATTCAAGTTGGTTACTATCCCATCCTCGCTAAGTTGGTGTTCTTGGTAATTCATTCTATCTGTTCATTAAGCCAGGTTGGACTGAATTGCTGCACATATTATTTAAAATTTAGAAAGGTGGATGTCAACATTTTCAATTCCAATGAAATATTCCATTCCTCACAAATTGTATCGAGCAAATTACTCATGAAAACTTACTCACCGAATTGTGAGGAGAACCAGACTGTTCTCAAACTCCATAATACTTCGAGCCCTGCACAGATCTACATTTCTATATCCTCCCACTCACTAATGCTGTCCAATACCACCATCATGATATCCCGATTCCTCCTCTGCCTCAGTGCATCTTCTGAAGAAT
>NC_057717.1:11136969-11141440 GCF_004010195.1 Chiloscyllium plagiosum
AAAGTGGACATGCATGTCTAGAACCATAGGAGATGTGTGAGATTCTCAATGAATATTTCTCCACTATCTTTACTGTGGAGAAATACAAGAAGACTTGGGAGGTTAACAAAGGTCGTGGTGATATCTTGGGGTTAGTCAATATCACAGGAGAGGAAATGTTGGATGCATTAGAATGTATGAAGGTGGATAAATCTCCTGGTCCTAAACAGATGCATCCAAGAATACTGCAAGAGGCTAGAGAAGAAACTAATGGGACCTGCGTAATATTTTTGCATCATCGTTAGCCGCAGGTTAGGTTATAGAATATTGAAGTGTAGCAAACGTTGTGCCATTTTTCAAGAAGGGAATCAAAGAAAAATCTGGGAGCTATAGACCGGGAAGCCTAACATCTGTAGTAGGTAGGGTACTTGAGAAGGTTCTGAGGGATAAGAAATGCACACGTTTGGAAATACAGGGTTTGATTAGAAATAGTTTATTTTTTTCAATTTCCTACAGTATGGAAACAGGCCATTTGGCCCAACAAGGCCACACCGACCCTCTGAATAGCAACCCACCCAGTCCCATGCCCCTAATCTATATTTACCCCCAACTAATGCACATAAGGCTGAAGCCAATTCACCTGACTTCTGCATCTTTGGATTGTGAAAGGAAAATGTAGCTCCCAGAGGAAACCCACACAAACACAGGGAGAATGTGCAAACTCCACAAGACAGTCACCCGAGGCTGAAATCAAACGCGGATCCGTGGCACTATGAGGCTGCAGTGCTAACCACTGAGCCACCATACCACCCTTGCTTTTTTTCAACCCAATTCAATGACACAGGTACAAAATTTATTCTGTCCTTCACCAATGATGCACGTTCCAACGCGACAAACCATGGATAATTTATTGTCCACTGAAAATGTTATGTTACTATTATTTATTATTGTTTGTTGTTATTTATTTTAATAATTATTATTAATAGTTGTTTTTTGACTGGAACGATTGCATGACTTTGTGAGTGGGAGATCATGCCTCACAAACTTGTTTGAGTTCTTTGATGAAGTGACCAGGAATGTTGATGAGGGCAGCGCGGTAGACAGAGTCTGTTCGGTTTTCAGTAAGGCATTTGACAAGACTACTCTTGATAGGCTGGTCTGGAAGGTTAGAATCGCATGGAATCCAGAGGGAGCTGACAAATTGGATACACAATTGGCTGGATGGTAGTAAACAGAGGGTTATAGTGGAAGGATTCTCTCGGACTGGAGGCCTGTGACACATGAAATGCCTCAGGGGGCAGTGCTGGGCACATTGTTGTTTATTATCTATTTCAATTATATTCTTCAGAATGTACAAGGCACGATTAGTAATTTTGAAGGTTACACTAAAATTGGTGGTATTGCGGACAGTGAGGAAGTTTATCAGAAATTGCAGCAGAATCTTGATCAACTGGAGAAGTGGGTTGAGGAATATTTTTTGCAAACTTAGTTTAATGTAGGAGATTCATGGTGAATGGTAAGGCCTTAAGCAGTGTCGTTGAGCAGAGGGACCATGAAGTTCAGGTCCACCGTTCTCTGAAAATGGAGTCACAGGTAGACATGGGCAGTGAAGAAGGCTTTTGGCTCACTGGCAGTCGTCGGTCAGGAAATGAAGGAGAGAAGTTGGTAAGTTATGTTGCAATTATACAGGACGTCGGTGAGACTGCACTTGCAGTGTTCAGTTTTGGTCACATTGCGATCAGAAGGATGTTTTTAAATTGAAATGTGTGCAAACGGACTTAACAAAGATGTTGCCAGAACTCAATAGTATGAATTATAGGAAGAGGTTGGACAAGCGAGAACTTTCTTTCTTTCGAGCGTTGGACACTGAGGGGGATCTTATAGAAGTGTACAAGATTATGAGAGGCATGGATAGGGTGAATGGACTGAGCCTTTTTTTCCCAGAGTTGGCGAATTGAGGACGAGAGAGCATCAAATTAAGGTGAGATGGGAAAGAATAAAAGGGAAACTGATGGAAACTGTTTTGCACAGAGAGTGTATTTGCAATATCCACTCGTCATTCTTCTTTCCATCATAGTTTGAGCAACTTTGCTTTGGTCATATACATGTTGTTTTAACAGATTACAGAAATCTGTCTGACTTGTTCCTAACACTGACCCTGAGACACTCTGAGAACTATATCATTGGCCATGTCTCCAATCTAGTTATAATTTTTTTTTGTGTGGCTCGTGGACGATTGAGACTCGAAAAGGGAACAGCGAACCAAAACACAGGAAATTATCGACTCAGTCACCCTAATGCCAGTGTAGAGGAGATTGTTGGAGGGGATTCTGAGAGATAAGATTTACATGCATTTAGAAAGACGAGACTGATTAGGAATAGTCAACATGGCTTTGTACGATAGAAATCATGTCTCATTAATGTGATTGGTATTTTGAAAAAGTGAAGAGGAAGATTGAGGACGGCACTGTGGTATACATTGTTCACAGAGACTTCAGCAAGTCATTTAATAAGGTTCCTCTTCGTACACAGAATACTAAGGTTAGGTCATATGGAATTCAGGAAAGGCTAATCAATTGGATACAAAATTGGATTGAAGGAAACGCGTTGTTTTCCAGACTGTAGGCCTGTGGGCCGGGGTGTGCTGAAAGAATCAGTGCTGAGCTCAGTGCTTTTCATCACGTATATAAACAACTTGTATGAGATTATCGGAGGCATGGTTAGTAGGTTTACAGGTAACATTAAAAAAAACGTGGGGCAGTGGACAGTGATGATTATTTCAGAGTACAACGGCACCCTTGACAAACAAAGGGCCAAGGACTGGCAGATAGAATTTAATGCAGACATTTGTGAGGTTTTGCATTTTGTTAAGTTAAAGCAGGGTAGTATCCTGGGGAATGTTGCTGAACAAAGAGACCTATGGATGCAGGTTCATAGTTCCTTGAAAGTGGAGTAGCAGGTAGACAGTATTAATGTTCAGCCAGAACATTGACTATAGGAGATGGGATAGCATATTACGCTTCTACAGGAGGTTGGTGAGGCCACTTTAGGAATACTGCGTTCAATTCAGTTGGCACTGCTAAAGGATAGATGTTGCTAAGCTTGAGAGGGTGCAAAAGTATTTACTAGGATTTTCTGGAACCTGAGGATTTGAGCTGCAGGCGAGGATGAACAGGTTGAGGCTTTTCCCCTTGGACGATTGGAGGCTGAATAGTGACATGACAGAGGTTTACAAAATCCTGAGGGCCATTTATATTCTCAATGGCCAACATCTTTTTTCCCAGTGTAGGGACGTCCAGAACTAAATGTCATCGGTTGAAGATGATAGGGGAAAGATTGAGACAGGACCTGAGGGGAAACGTTTTCATGCAGAGGCTGGTGGGTGCACGGAAAGTGCTGCCAGAGGAAGTGGTGAAAGTGGGTACAATTACAGGTTTAAAATATATCTGGATAGATACATAAATTTGAATGGTTCAGAAGGATATGGGCCAAATGCTGGCCAGTGGGACTAGGTCAGGTTAGGATGCCTGATCGGCATGGTGAATTTGGACAAAAGGATGTGTTTCCATGCTGTATGACTCTCTTATTCTATCACAGGGATGACGAAAAATGCTAAAAGGGCTTTTGAATGGGAATTCTCTTCCCCAGAAGTTTGTGGTGCCTCTCTGATTGCAAGTATTCACCGCTGAGTTAGGTAAAGATTTTACAGAGACTGCGTCATAGCTAATCGAATACAGACAAGAAAGGGGGGCTGAAACCAAACCTGATCAACCACAATCTTAATGCCTGGTGGAGAAGGCTCAAAGTATCTCAGGACCCACTCCTACTCCTCAGTCCCCTGTTTCTGTGTTCCATTCAGACCCTCAAACCTGCTGGGTAGGAGCAGCTGGAGGCTACTTACTGCCATAACCAGGTGCACAGAAACAGAGGAGAACATTAGGATTATGTGGGAAGCAAGAGAGGAAATTGCAGAGCCGTTGGCAATGATCTTTTCATCTTCACTGTCAACAGGGGTGGTAACAGGGGACTGGAGAGTGGCGAATGCTGTGCCCCTGTTCAAAAAATGGAATAGGGATAACCCCGGGAATTACAGGCCAGTTAGTCTTACTTCGGTGGTAGGCAAAGTAATGGAAAGGGTACTGATGGATAGGATTTATGAATATCTGTAAAGACACTGCTTGATTCGGGACAGCCAGCACGGATTTGTGAGGGTTAGGTCTTGCCTTACGAATCTTATTGAATTCTTTGAGGAGGTGACCAAGCATGTGGATGAAGGTAGAGCAGTGCATGTAGTATACATGAATTTTAGTAAGGCATTTGATAAGGTTCCCCATGGTAGGCTTATGTGGAAAGTCAGGAGGCATGGGATAGAGGGAAATTTGGCCAATTGGATAGAAAACTGGCTAACCGGTCGAAGTCAGAGAGTGGTGGTAGATGGCAAATATTCAGCCTGGAGCCCAGTTACAAGTAGAGTTCCGCAGGGATCAGTTCT
>NC_057717.1:11141616-11146678 GCF_004010195.1 Chiloscyllium plagiosum
GGAAGTCGTACGAGGGTAGGTTGAGAGTTCTCGGCCTTTTCTCGTTGGAACGGCGAAGGATGAGGGGTGACTTGGTAGAGGTTTATAAGATGATCAGAGGCATAGATAGAGTAGACAGTCAGAAACTTTTTCCCCGGGTACAACAGAGTGTTACAAGGGGACATAAATTTAAGGTGAAGGGTGGAAGGTATAGGGGAGATGTCAGGGGTAGGTTCTTTACCCAGAGAGTGGTGGGGGCATGGAATGCGCTGCCTGTGGGAGTGGCAGAGTCAGAATCATTGGCGAATTTTAAGTGGCAATTGGATAGGTACATGGATGGGTGCTTACGCTCGAACAAATGTTCGGCACAACATCGTGGGCCGAAGGGCATGTTCTGTGCTGTATTGTTCTATGTTCTATGTTATAACATTCACTCCCTCATGACTGTCACACACGGTTTGGGAGATTTGGAAAATGTAACTGGAAAACCCAGGCTGAATATGAAAGCGGTCCCTCATTTCTCTTTACAGAGCTTCCCCTCTCTGCAACTTGTGCTGCATTTGTTGGTCGACCCAGATTCACTGTGGATACAGCCCCATACCACACCAGAGATGCTCACAAAGTCCTCTGGGCTCCTTGACTGCAACATTCCATAACAGACCTTCCAGGTACCTTCCTGTAAGTAATCTAATCTAATCTAATCAAATTCTCCAATAACAGAATGTGAGAATATCAGAAACAAAGGCAGATCGTTCACTCCTCAAGCCTGCCTTGCCTTTCACTAAGATCATGGCTTCATAGCCGTCACCTCTCTGACACAACAAAATCTATCTCCAGCCTGTATGAGCACTTCCATAGAACAGAGAACAAAGAACAGTAGAGCACAGTACAGGACCTTCGGCCCTCGATGTTGTGCCACCCGTTTTTCCTACTCCATGATCACGCTATACTCCATGATTCCGTTCACTTTCTTCCATATGCCTATCCAAGAATCTCTTTAGTTTCCTTCACGTATTTGACTCTACTTCTACTGCTGGCAGTGCATTCCACACAAGCACCACTCTCTGCCTAAAGAACCTACCTCTGATATCTCCCCTGAACCGTCCTTCAATTACCTTAAAATTATGACTCCTTGTGATAGATATTTCTGCCCTAGGAAACAGTCGCTAGCAATTCACTCTATCTATGCCACTCATCATCTTGTACACCTCTATTGTACACCTGTCATCTTTCTTTCCTCCAATGAAAAAAGCCCTTGCTCCCTCAAGTTTTCTTCATATGACTTTCCCTCCAGCCCAGGCAGCAACTTGGCAAATTTCCTCTGCACTCGGTCTAAAGTTTCCACATCCTTCCTATAATGGGGTGACCAGAACTGAACACAATATTCCAAGTGTGGTCTAACCAGGGCTCTATAGAGATTCAGCATAATCTCACGGCTCTTAAACTCAATCGCCCTGCAAATGAAAGCCAACACACCATATGCCTTCTTAACCACACCATCAACTTGGGGAACAAATTTGAGGGATCCGTGGACACAGATCCCAAGGTCGCTCTGTTCCCCCACACTAACAAGAATCCTGTCTTTAACCATGTATTCTGCATTCACATTCGAGCTTGCAAAGAGATTCACGTCACACTTTTCCAATTTGAATTCCATCTGCCACTTCTCAGCCCAGCTCTGCATCCTGTCAATGTCCCGTTGCAACCAACAAAAGCCCTTCACTTTCTGTACCACTCCAACAACCTTTGTGTCATTGGCAAATTTGCTAACCCACTATTCAACAGCCCCCATCCAAGTCATTTATAGAAATAACAAAGGGTAGGCGTCCCAGAGCCGATCCTTGCGGAACATCACTGTTCCCTTTCAGTGATCTAGTTCCCCTAACTCTCTGTGTCAGAGAATTCCTGACATTCACTACCCTCTGTTTGAAGAAAATATCCTCTGTTTCTACATCATGACCTATTGATATGAACAAAAGAGGGAACACAGGGGCTCAGGCAGAGAGACTGGTTCTGAACTCAAGGCAGTATTTGACTGAGGATGAGATCAAGGAGCCTGAGCAAAATCACATTTAATGAGAATTGATTATGACCTCTCCACTGTTTGGAGCCATTCACGGCACAAAGGGAAGGTGATTACCATTGGTGGGCATCAATCATCTCGGTCATGGGGCATCTCTGCAGGAGATCCACAAGGTAACTCCCTGAGCCCAGGCATCTTCTGTTTGTCAGTGGGGAATCCCTGCAGTTTGGAAGGAGGCCTTTCAGCCCATAGAGCCACTAACACAGGAACAGGAATGGGTCAGAGATGTTTTAATGTTACGAACAAAATGAGCAGGGGCTGCACAGATAGACTGCTCCTAATTGATCCACATGACTTAATTACTCATAGTACATAAGTATTACTTCAACATGGTTTTTGGGCATTCGAAATGAAGCCAACCTTTTTAAAGTATTTTCCAAATAATTGTCTTCAATATCCAAGAAGGCAGACCCATGGTGTCCATGGAGGTCAGAAGCTGGTGGGGAATGACTAACTCTTTCAAAATGAAGTTATCGTACTGCTGACAGGATTGTGCACAAAGTGACATTCAATGCAGTGTCAAACACTAACTGTGCACTCAAGTGTCCCGAGTTCATTCATAGCCTGTAGCTCTCTGTCAATCGACATGGGGCTCTGAAGATGCATGTAAACTATCGGGAATCAATCATTCAATTAAAAGTATGGATGTTTCACACCATTCAGCTGTTTGGGACATAATGAATATCCGTCCATAATCATCAAGTTGCAGCTTCTTAATTTCTCAGAGCCCTACACATTAAACACATAGTCACTGCACTCAATCCGCGGGGTAACATCATGCCAGGGTTTAGTCTGTTAAAACCCTTTTGTGCTGTCTCGTTGACAAAGAGATCATTATCTATAAAGCAGACCAAATAAATACTTTCTCAACAAAACACGACCAATTGGGACATATGTTCTAACTCTGGTGCTTCAATCATTTTGCATGAAGAGCCACATATCACTTACTTCCTGCCCCGTAAGAATTCTGTTTATGAATTATGACCAAGGACATCCAGGTCCTTTTTAACAATAGCTCTTCCCAATCTCTCACCATTTAATAATTATAAGTGTACATGATGATATTTGTTGTTCACATCTGAATTATTTTTATACATTGTGAACAGTTATTGCTCAAACACTGATCCTGCTGCCACGCATCAATCCTTCAGTCCCAGAGAAAAAAACAGTATTCTTCTCGTATCTCCATTACCAATTTTTTAATCCATATGGTATATATTCCTCCCCGACATACCCATGGACTCTCACATTCCCCACTCATCTGTATTCAATCAGTTCAAGCGTCTTCTCAAAACTCAAATAGTCCACTCCCATTGGTTCTCAATTGTCGATGGCACAATGCACAATCTGCACAAAAAGGTTTATCGACGACCATTTCCCTTTCCTGAATCTAGGCCGATTCTACCAAATCATATCATTATTTTCCAAGTGACTAGTTGTCACGTTCCTTATAAAAGGTTCCAATGATTTTTTTTCTCACAGCAAACATCAAGCTATTTAGTTTTCTGTTTTCCCTCTCCGTCCTGTTTTAAATATTTACGTTTCCAATAGCTGATTTCTAGTCTGCAAGATCCTTTCCAGAATCTAACCAGCTTTGAAGAATAATAAATATTTTTTTCACTAGCTCTGTTTTCATCTCCTCAATACTCTGGGATGTACCTCATGAGATTCAGCAACTTATGAAACTTCAGTTCAATTAGATTTCCAAAAGGATAACCTGCATTAATTCTAATTTCCTGCATTTCCTCATTTTCACCAGACCCCTTCTCTCTCGGTATATCTGGAAGTTGATATCTGTACCTTCTCCTGTGGAGGTGGAACCAATGCATTCCTCTCAGCAGGCGGTGGCTTCTGTCAGTTCGTTATACATCGGAGGACTACACTTCAGAGATGATGGATACATTACCGACTACACTTCAGAGATGGTGGATGCATTACCCACTCCTGCCTGGAAAGTTCCAGAATTAAAACAGGTAAATTCATAGTGAGAGTCAGCACAGTCCTGTCCCTGGTGTGAGGCGACAGGTTATACTGACGAAGGGACACATCTCGGTGAGCACCTCATTTTTGAAACAGCTGGTTTCACACTTTACACCTGAATGGGTCCAGCTTAGACAAATGTTCCTGGAAATCCCAGGAAGGAAAGTGCAGTGCATTGCTCCTCCTTGTTTCCAGAGCTTCTCTTCTGTGTAGTCTTCGCTCCATTTGTTTACCATGGACCAAGACAGGCTGTAAATGCAGTGTCCAGAGTGCGATCACCAGACCCTCGGGTCTCCCTGAATGAACTCAGCAGCTGACAAAACAAACCTGAGAACACCATCCATAGAAACTCCACTGACTTTCTAATGACAGCAGCAAGTCAATGCCCCGCACACGTGGTGCACCCATTCAGCGTTGAAAATGCCTCCCTCTCCTTAGTTTCTCTTCCTGGCTGAGAAAGCCGTTGCATCACTGTAAAGTCCCACAGTAACAATTCCTCTCTCCAAAGAAGCAGCTGACTCTGTAACATTTCCTTCTTCTGTATCTCAGCAACTGTCAGGGCGGCACCAGTATTGCCATTGGAACAGATCATCACCCTCAGAGAAGAGAGACAGAGGGAACATAACTCACTTTAATCAGGGACATACCTAAATGGACGTGATATTCGGGAATATGGGAAAGACAGGAATGTTAGAATAACTTGCCATTCTATTTTCCTTCCAGTCCATCATCAGCAATGCTTTGGTTTTCTTTTCCTTTCTCTCTCTCTCTCTCTCTCTGGACACTGGAGAATTTTATTTCTGATCTCCATTATCCACAGTTCCTTCGTTTATTTCACCTTTAATGTTGTTGTTTCATGGTATGTCAGCATCACTGGCAAGGGCAGCATGTGTTGTCCATCCAAATTGCCCTTGACTGTGAGGCCATTTGTCAAGACAACATGGAGCCAACTATTTCATTGTGGATCTGAAGTCACACTTAATCCAGACTGGGCAATAATGTTAAGTTTCTTTACCAAAG
>NC_057717.1:11146707-11150460 GCF_004010195.1 Chiloscyllium plagiosum
TGTGAGGCCATTTGTCAAGACAACATGGAGCCAACTATTTTGTTGTGGAGCTGAGGTCGCCCTTAGTCCAGACCGGGCAAAAATGTTAAGTCTCTTTACCAAAGGCTATCAGCGAAATATGAAAAGAAATCCTGATTGTTTATTTTTTCCATCAGTGAAATTTCATTCCAATTTTTGTCATTCGACTTTAAGTTTAGTCATCGGCTGTGGTAGGATTTCAAACAATGCCTTTAGAGTCATCACCTTTGCCTCTGAATTACACGTGCAGTGACATTATGAATCTTACACAGAGTACCTGTTGTGAAGTACCTGTAGTGACGGCAGCAAGTTTGTGGTCAAAATATTTGTCACTGGTAGAGAGGTCAGAATACAACGGGAGCCATAAATACTGAAGTTAACAAAGGGCTAGATGATGTTTAATTCAGCAACAGCATTGAGGCAAACGTCGACACTGGGGATATTACCGAGTTGGGTGTGGGCAGATTCGATGACAGAGGGAATACCGAGACATAAAACAGTTCAGGGCCAAAGTCAGGTTGAGGTTGTGAACAGTCATGTTCCTTCTGCGATGTTTATGAAGGAAGAGTCTGAAATTAATTTAAAGGAAGCGGAGTTAGTGACTGAAACTGAATAAGATACTCTACGTCTTTGCGAAATATATATAACAGAATTTGCAATGATTTTTATCATTGTTTATAAAATTGACAGGGATAGACATACCAGGAACACCAATAATAGCGAGGATGGGGTAGTAACGAGCTTGAATAATCCTCAGTATGGCTTCGATCCGCAACTTTAACGATGGCCAATCCTGAGAAATCCAATAAAGACCCAACGATAAACTCCTGATCATTGTAAGAACATTCCAATGTAATGTTCTCAGATTCGAATTCATTGCTGGAATATTTCAGTCTATTGTTCTGATTCACTTCCTCTCCCTCTCTCTGGAGCTGCTGATCCCTATCGTGTTGAGAATCACGCTGCCCCTGTTACTACGGGACAACAGGTTCAAAGAAGCCCCTTAATTATGGAAGAGGGAAACTCTTCAGTGACACAGTTCGGGTCCATGGAGACTGATATCAATCATAGTCACTGAACAAACAGCTCCAGTTAACCCATTTCACTGCATCCCGTATAGATCACAATAATACTTAGTCTGGGTGGGGTATTGACATCGTTGACTATTGGGTGAATCGCACATCTCCAATTGTAAAGTTCGAGATGACGGAGAGAGAGATGATGCTTTCTCTTCACAAACTCGCTGATCCTACTGTGTTTTGGCAGGGTAGGAATTGCTGGGTTCCTCAGACCGTCTATGACTGATCACCAGGCCTGCTGCATACTTTCGTTTTATTTATTTATGTTTAACTTTGACATTTATCTTACCATCACTTAACGGCTTCGGTGGGATTAGACATTTTTGAGAGGCTCCTGCAGTGCCATAGACGGCGTAGATAAACTCCATTCCTTGTGGTCTTTGAAGCTGCAACCTGGTCATGTGGAGTGATGGCCAAGCTCTCATAGAAGCAGGATTTTTAGTTTTACCTTTTGCCAGTTATTGCTAGGGTCTCAGCAGGGTTGGAAGGCAGGAAATCTCTCCCGGCTGCTGCACTCTCTCTCTGAGATTTCTCTCAGAATTGTCTTTTGATGTTTGTTCCTCTTGGATTGGAGAACTGCATGTGAGTCAATCTGTTTCCTGAATTTGTTTTGTGAAAAGAGGGTGTTTATACGATGTTGCCATTTTGGAGTAGTTACTGTATCGTAGTTAAATAATCTATTATTCTGTTATGTTTTCCAATACTATTAAGATATTCCAAGTTGCTCTTGTTTTTGTTGTGATTTATTGATGGTGTTTGAATATATTGTATTTTGCTGAATGTCGAATATTTTGACCAAGCGAATTGCATCTGAAACAGAGCACCTCATACTGACCTTTAAAATAAGAAAACTTTCGGGTTGACACGACCTTCATCATATAAATTCAGGTACGTCAGGTCATGTGCATCGCAAGAAGGGCAGATATTCATGTTTTAATTGGTTAATTACTTAATGGACAACAAGTTGCAGAAATACGGGGTTTAACAGCGGACTGCGCCGAGCTGGAGGAGTGATAGCTCCATCAGAAATTCAACCGGATACTCTATCCACTTCACAGATCCAGCCCAGACATTTATAAGCCGAGATGAGATACCTGCTCAGCACGGAGCACTGTGCAGACCAGCTCAGAATAACTCAGCATCTGTTCAGGATGGAGCATTGTACAGACCCGGCTCAGGACAACCCAGCAATTTGTCTAGGATGGAGCACTGTGCAGACCAGGCTCAAGACAACCCAGCAATCTTCCAGGATGGAAAACTGCGTAAGTCTCACCAGGACACTGGCTATCTGTCCCACATGGTAACCAGCACAAACCACACCGGTGCATGGATTCAGTAACCCAGATGAAACGGTCTGTCCAGCATTGGGTGATATGCAGCCCACACTAATGTCTTGCTTTATAAACAGGTTTCTGTTCAGTATGGGTAGCTGTACAGTGACAAGCAGTGAATTGGTCTGTAAACCGGGAGCAGTTACCCTCCCAACATGTAGAGCTGTGCACACCACCCCAGTGCATTGTTCAGTAACCCTGTGTTAGATCACTGCCCAGCGTGAGGAAATTTGCAGTCCATACTGGAAGTGAAAGGATGTGAAGCTCCCATCCATTTACAGCTCCATATCTCCATTGTGCCATGACAACGGGTGCTGTGGATATGAAAATCACTGCCAGAGAGAGATGGTGGGGAAATCAGTTTAAATAACAACAAACAAAAGAATTTTGGGAAAAAGAGAGAGGGAGATTGAGAGAATATTTCATTGAGGATCACATGTTTCAGCATGTTGATATGAAGTTATTTCGACAGTACCCTGCAACATGAGCCAGTATTCTCACGATTGATGGGTGAACCGGATATTGGTGTGAGTTCAGATGATGGACAGTTTTGAATGAATATTTGTTCTGCAGCTCTGTAACTGAAAGTGGGCACAGCAGAATCTATGACCCATTGGGCTGAATAAACAATAATTTATCTTTGTGTGATTTTCACTGAGTGTGACAGATGGGTTGTCTGCACGAGGCTGAGCTAGTTTCCTGGTGCTATCATATCGAACTCACCTCATTAATTTTCCAGCCACCCCATGGTGTCCCTGTCATTCAATGCCAGTCCGATCCCACCCATCATGGCTGGAGTTACTCACGATCGCCCGGATGCCCTGATATTCCGTGATCCCTGGCACTGGTGCCATCTTTTAAAGCTAATGGACACACGATTGAGCTCTCTCAGTTTGGAGCTGACCTGCACAGTTTACCCCGAGCATGACAGATATGGGGCAATTACACCATGGTTTGTCGACAGGGGCATGGAGCTCCTGGTTAATGGGCTAGTACAGGGGGACCATTCTCTTCCCAGCGGGGCCACACCACCACATCCACCGAGCATGGTCTGATCTCACCAACCAGCTCAGTGCAGTATCTGCGGTCTGAAGAAATGTTCAGCAATACAGGACAAGCTTCTATAACCTTCCCCACTCTGTCAGAATAAGGGTCACTGTATTCTCCCTGCTCCCTTACGCTCACTGTATAGCACTGTATATCTGTTATAGCACCGACACCCAAACATGATTCATGGTCCACTACTCTCACGATTGCATGCAAAGCCTTCTCTCTTTGTATCTCTCTCTCACACACACACACACACACACACACACACACACACA
>NC_057717.1:11151406-11162334 GCF_004010195.1 Chiloscyllium plagiosum
GAGCAGGTTATTCGGCCCCTCAAACCTGCACTGTCATTTAATATAAACATGGATGATCTACTTCAGGGTTCAACTCCACTTTCCTGCTAACCTTTTGTATCCCTCAAATCGCTAATCTATCAAAACCCAATCCGGCAAGTCTGTAAATGCATTCAGTGACCCAGTCTCCACAACCTCTGGGTTAGGGAATTCCAGACATTCTCATCCTTCTGAAAGAAGATGTTTCTTTGCATCTCAGTTTGAAATCGATATCCCTTATTCTGTATCTACAACCCTGAGTTCGACTCTGCCATGGAATGGATCCACATTCTCGAAATCTACATTGTCAAGCCCCCTCTGCATCATGTCCATTTCAGTAATATCATCCACATTCATTTCAACAACAATGAATAACCGCCTCACCATTTTAGATGTACTCAATAATTCAACCCTTTCATTCCAGGAACCCGCATAATGAACCTAACCTAGTTACTTGCTGCATCAGCATGCTGACGCTATGTTTCAGACAGAAAGACAATCCCATCCCTTTGTACTGTTCCTTTTGTTGGTGTCCTCTCCATTAAGTAACAGCGTGCCTTTTAGTTATCAGTGTCATCCTCAAACTCGTATGGGGAGGGACCATAATGTGAGAGAATGTGCTCTGTAATTGGAAATGGAGAACTTGAATCAGGAAGGGGAGAGGAGCAGGGAAGAGGATGGAGCAGCAATGGCAAGGGTTTATGGGGGGAATTCAGGAAGCACAGCTGAAAGTCATGCCCAGCATCTGCTTATGGTCCCTGAAATAAACATCCTAAATCTGTCCTTACACTAATGCTCATCATAGTATCCTTGCAACCATGGGTGGTACATTTTCTTATCGAGTCCTTTTTTTTAACAGAAACAATACTTTCTGAGCGTTATTGGATATCTGCTTGAATTTCTGCCCAGGTATACCCACTGACCTTCCTCTGGGTCTACTTCCACTTCTTGCTTCAGATCAGATGTGAGACAGAAAGCCTCAATTTCGATGTCTGGTTCTTTCAATCATTCGGGGGGACTTCTACATGTAGCTGAACACATGATCAGCGGAGGCTGACTCCATTCTCCCAGTTTCTCCGTCCCTGTTGTTTCTGTTTGATGACACCACATTCCAGTGAACTGCCTGTGATGTGACCTCCTCTTTCTTCTAATCAGAAATCCGCTCATCCCGGTGGACAGGGCCTTCAGCTGTGACTATTCCATCTCCCGTGCTTCTGCCCTCACTCTGTCCCCTCCTTCCCAGAACAATGATAGATCTCCCCTCGTCCTCACTCCTCCTGTACTAGAATCCACATTCATAGAATCATCTTCCGCCACTTCCACCATCTCCAATGGGACAGCACCATCAAACACATCTTTCCCTCACGACCACTGACAGCATTGTATAGGGACCATTTCTTCTGTGACACCCTCCATCATCCCGAACACTTCCCAAATCCCCCATGACACCTTCCCATGCAATTACAGAAGCTTCAACACTTGCCCATTCACCTTTCCCTCCTCACTGTCCAAGACCCCAAACATACATTCCTGGTGAAGTAGCATTTCACTTTTACTCTTTCAATCCGGTCTCCTGTCAATGCTGCTCACAATGCTGTCTCCTTTACACTGTGGAGACCAAACAGAGACTGGTTCGAGGACAACTTTCACTCTGTCAGTAGGAATAACCCTGAGCCTCTCATTGCTTCTTATTTCAATAATTGACCTTGCGCTCATCCTAACATTTCGGGCCTGAGCTGCTGCAATGTTCCAGTGAAACACTACCCAAGCTCGAGTAACACCAAATTTTACACTTTGATGTGTCACAGCCTGCAGGAGTTAATACACAATTCCAAATTCACAGCCTGACTCCATTATGGCTGCTCTCCATTTTTCATATATTCTACTTCATGGCCTCCCAATGATCCCGCCTGTGTCTTTTTTATCCTGCACTCAATAGAGGCAATCCATTTCTGCCATCCACAATTTTATTTACACCAATTATATATCTGTTTCTCTTTCACCACAATTAAAAGCCCATCCTTCTGTGCCATTGCGTCTCCGCATGCTATGTTTCCTATCATTCCTCGTCCACTTTTACCAAGGCATTAAGCATCCCTTTTCAGTTCTGAACAAGTGCCATGCTGGACTTGAAACAGTTTCTCTGTCTCCACAGATGCCGACAGACCTGCTGAGTTTCTCCAGAAATTTCTGGTTTTGAACATGTTCAAAGTTATATGTCAAAACTGCTCAAATGTCCTGACCCACTTGGATTGTCGTACACTGGGAAATGAAAAATAACAAAAGATGCACAAATATCTTGGTTCTGAAACTACATCAGACTGGAATCATTGACACTACAGAGTTCTTATTCGAAGCCACGGAGAGAACAGAGTGAAGCACATTCAATTTAAACACATGAAAATGGCATAACTGCAAAGGAATACGTTCAGATGAATGTCAGAATTAGAATCGCGACAGTGTGGAAACAGGCCCTTCAGCCCAACAAGTCCACACCGATCCTCTGAAGAGTAAACCAAGCACACCCATTTTCTTGTCCTATATTTACCACTGACTAATGCACCTAACCTGGAAATATTTCGGTTGTGGGAGGGAACCAAATCACTCAGAAGAATCCCACAGGGAGAATGCGCAAGTTCCACAAAGACGATCGCTGGAGGATGGAATCGAACCGGGGTCCCGAGCGCTGTGAGGCAGCAGCACTAAACACTGAGCCATGGTGCTACCTCACGGAATATGTTTTGGAGTTTTAAAAAACATGACAAGTAAGACGTGTGACACAATAAACAAATGCTCAGGGGAATGATAATATGAAAATGGAAGTGCTACCACATCAGAAACCAGAGAAGCTCAAGGGGTACGGGTCAATGGGTCTCGGTATGAATTGGACGACAGAATTCAGAATTACATTGCAGAAAGTGCAGCTCAAACCCGGGAATTCATGTAATAGTGTAGATAACAGTTGGACAGAAGGAGAATTGTACTGAGTCACAATCTGTAACTTTTTGCCCAGGATAATTCCTCAGTCCATTATTCCCATTCAGCTGAATCATGTTTCAGTCACGAGTGTAGGTGAACATACCAGGGTCAGAGCCGTGTGTACCTAAAACTGATGGCAAGCCATTTGAAGCTACCACACTTGACTACTCACTTACATTGCAAACAGCAGGACTAACATCTGATAGAGTACGAAATGATTACAAAGCAAACAGATCAGATCGAAGCTCTGCAGTCCTGCCACAGCCAGTTAGAAATGGAGTTGAACTATGAAACAACTGACGAAAGAAGAGGACTCCACAAATATTTTTTTTAAAAAAAATGTTCAATGGGATTAGTGTGTCACTGGGTAGGTCATCATTTATTGACAGGAGGGGAGTTGAGAGTCAAACACATCGCTGTGAGTCTGGAGGTACAAGTAGGCCAGAGCAGGAATGAATGGCAGTTTCCTTCCCGAAAGGGCATCTGCGAACAAGATGGATTTCCCATACAATCAGCAACTGTTTCATGATCATCATTAGACTCTTAATTCCAAACAATTATTGGATTTGAATTCCACCATTTTCTGTGGCAGTATTCGAACTCAGGTCACATGAACATTGCCTGGGTCGCTAGACTAACAGTTAAAATAATTAGGTTATTACTTTGCCACTAGGTTATTACTTTGCCATTCCCCGAAAGAATGGAACTTTGCTGCACATCAGTGTAAAAGACAGTATGCAATGTCTGCACCATCGTCAGCCAGAAGTGTTCCTTAGATGATGCCCACAGAATCACAGATGCCAGTCTCCAACCAAGTCGATTCGCTGCACCAGACATGAAGAAACAACTGAACACAGTAGCTAAGAAAAAGACATCGGACCCTGACCCCATTCCTGCAATAAGACTGAAGATTTGAGCTGCATAACAAGCGGTGTCCCTGGGGAAACTGTTTCATTCCAGCTCCAACTCTGACATCTCCCTGGCAACGTGGATAATTCCTCAACTATGTCCAGTCCCTTAGGCGAAGAATAATTACAATCTGACCATTTACCACCCCCTCAGTCCCATCACGATAGACAAAATTGTGTGAGTTATTTTTGACAGAGCTGTTAAGAAGCACAGAAATTATCTGCTCAGTGTGGTTTCCGATTGGTCCCCATGTGGAGATGGTGCTGTTATGGAAATATCATTGGATTACCAATCCAGACCAGGCTAATGCTCTGGCAGCTGGTGGAAGTTAACATCAACTAATAAGATATCGAAATCTAAACTTTGCTGTCTGTAACAGTGACATTGAAGCTAATGTCGATTGTAAATACCAATTGCCTTCCCAATGTATTTTCAGGCAGTGAATCTCTCCTGCTTTCCTGGTCTGGCCTAAAAGTGCCTCCAGACGACAGACATGTGGCAAAACCTTCAACTCTAAAATGCCAAGCAAGACATTCTATTGCATCAAACTATTCCGAGCCCTTAATTGATAAAATTGGGCAGAACACCCAGCACCAGTCTCGGTATCAGAAAAGGTAATGGGAAACACAGTCCTGTTGATCCAGCAGATGCCTCCTTCCTAACAGCTGAGAGCTTTTGGCACATTTACAGAGTTTCCCCACAGACTGCACAGAAACATTGGGAAAGGAGTAGGTCATTCAACACTGTGAGCGGCCCCCAGTCTAGTTTTTGGTCTAACCTCTCTTATTTTTTTTTTCACAAACACTTCATACTGTATATCCTTTGAAGTGATTAATTATTGGAACAATAAGAATTAGGAACTTCGGTCCATCAATTTTGCTTTCCCAGTCAATATAACGATGGTTGATCCTTTCTCCCCACACCAAACGTCTGCTGCAACCTTGCCCCTTTAGTGTCAAGAAATACTTAAAGAAATTCAGTGTCTTGGCTTCCACAGGTTTGTGTAGCATAGAATTCACAGATTCACCAGTCTGTGAGTTCAGACATTTATTCTCATCTCAATGCAGAGTGCCCTGACCGTAGCTAATACTGTGGCCGCTTGTTATAGACGTCCCAGCCAGGTGAATTATCATCCCTGCTTCCAATATATATCGCCCTGTCAGAGTATTATATCTCACTGAGATCTCCACTCTTTTTCTTAAACCACATGGAAAACAGACTCAGTCGCCCCAAACTCTGCTCCCACAACAAGTTTGTCATCCTAGAGATCAGTCTGGTCATTCTTTGCTGCTCTCCCTGAATATCAGCGTTGTCCTTTATTATGTAAGGAGACCAAAACTCCACACAATACTGCACAATGTTCGAGATGGGGTCTCACCAAGGTCATGTACAGCTGTAATAAGATACCCTTATGCCTAGACTCAAATTCCCCGGAAATGAAAGTCAACATATCATTTGCCTTCCTAACTGCTTTCAGTTTCTCCAGTAATGCTTTCAGTGACTGGTGTACAGGGAGATCCAGATCATTTTCAATGTTACATAAACCCAATTGGTGAGTCTATGTACACTGGGCAGTGTGCCAGTACCAATCCCAGTATTGACGTCTGGCTTCAGAATGCACTGCCGTGAGTGGACCTCAGAGTTCGGTGAAGAAGTCAACAAAAGTATGCACGTTAGTATCTTCACAGATCAACATTTTCACATCAATTCCTTTTGAAATGCTAGCCTGATATTGTATTTTTCCAACCAAAATGTTCAGTGTTACGTCCATCCACATTGTTATTCATCTGCCACATATTTGTCCATTCCCTCCACGTGTCTCAATTACCTTGAACTTCGTTACACCCGCCTCACCCAATCAATTCTCAGTTTGGTGTCATCAACAGATTTTGAAACATGACATTTAGTACTCTCGAGCAGATGTTTAATCTGCTTCCTGAATAGATGGGTGCCAAATGACAATTCCGGGATCATCCTGCTCGTAATTGCTTTCCACTCCAAAAAAAGGAACTGTTTATTCTGACTCACTTTTTCTTTCAGCTCTCTACCATTCACACTGTTCTCGGCCAGGACAGACTACCTCAAGTCATTTCAAGGAAGTAGTGCAGACTCAAACTTTGCTTGTTGCCTTCAGCAGGTGTAAGGTAGATATTCCAGGAGTGATGCAGCTGGTCAAACCACTTAGTTTTAAATAAAACAGAATTTATTTTCAAGGTTACGGAATGAAACGCAAACAGAAGAATGCAGAATTACAACCCATCCGAAAACCCAACAGATTATCCTAACTTAATGATGTTAGCAAATTAAATTCATAAGGAGTGGGTATATGGGAAGACCAAGAACTGGTTTTCAATCCAGCCTACAAAAATGTAAGGTATTATTGTGTAACATGATTAGAGATAACAATACGAAGAGACAGCCAATTAGAAGCCATATCCATGTTACTAGTTCCACAGTAAGTAGAACTAAAGTGACTATTCCCAGCTTTTGTCATTTCAACGTTTATAAATAAATATTAAAAAATATTAAAAGATGGCGACTCAACTAATCTTCCAGGTGAAGCTTTCTGGCCTTCAGTAGCACTCCATTTCTCAACTGAGAATTTGAAAATGGTTGAAAGCCATTGCGTGGTACCGTGGCACAGTGGTTAGCACTGCTTCCTCACAGCGCCAGGGACCTGGTTCAATTCCTGCCTCAGGCAATTGTCTTGTGGAGTTTGCACATTCTCCCCCTGTCTGTGTGGGTTCCCACTGAGTGCTCCGGTTTCCTCACACAGTCCAAAAATGTGCCGGTTAGCTGAACTGGCTATGCTAAATTGCGCGTAGTGTTCGGTGAAGGGGTAAATGTAGGCAAATGGATCTGGATGGGTTGCTCTTTCGAGGGTCGGTGTGGACTTGTTGGGCCAAAGGGCCTGTTTCCACACTGTAAGTAATCTGTATCTAAATAATCTAAGGTGTTGTTCGAAGTACTTGAAACAATCCCCACAATCACCCGATGGAAAAATCAAACCCAGGTTTTTCCAGGAGAGATGTCAGAGAGTTGGGGGATCAGCATGGACCTTCTTCTTTGGCCTAATAGCTTCGCAACCGTCTGCCTGCTTTCAGTAAACAGCCAGTCTGTGAAAAATCAGTCCAAACAAATCAAAGCAGAGGGTCGACGCTGGGAGAACGGGCCAATCCCCTTTCAGAAGAACAGGAGGACTAGGAGCAGGAGTAGGCCTGCTAACCTGCTCATCCATTCTGTAACATCAAGGCTGATCTACTCATGGACTCATATCCACTTACCCGCGCTCTCACCGTATCCGTAATTTACTTCATTGTTCAAAACATATCTATCTCAGCTCGAAAAAGATTTACTGAAGTAGCGTCAACTACTTCCCTGGGCAGAGAATTCCATAGAATTACAAACCTCTGGGTGAAAAGGTTATTTCTCAATTCAATCCTAAATCTGCTCCCTCTCATATTGAGGTTATTCCATCTTGTCCGAGCTTCACCTGCCAGTGGAACCATCCTCTCTACTTTTTTTCTTATGTCATCCGTTAATAATTTTTTTTATTTTTCTATAAGATCCTCCCCTCATTCTTCTAAATTCCAATGAATATAATGCCGATCGACTCTGTCTCTTCTCATAAGACAACCCCCTCAACTCCAGATTCACCAGAGTGAATCTCCTCTGCACCACCTCCACTGCCAGTTGATCGCTTTGCAAGTAAGGCGGCCAAAACTGCTCACAATACTCCAGGTATGACTTCACCAGCACCCTGTACAGCGGCAACATAACCTCCCTGCTTTTAAATTCAACCCCTTTCGCAATGAAGAAAAAAATACCATTTACCTTCCTAATTACTTGATGTATCTGCAGATCAACCTTCTGTGATTCATGCACAAAGAGACCCAAGTCCCTCTGCACAGGAGCATGCTGCATCTTTTTACAATTCAAGTAATAATCCTTTTTATTGGTCCTCCTATCAAAATAGATTACTTCATATTTATTAACATTGTATTCCATCTGCCAGACCTTTACCCATTCATGCAATGTAACTATTTTCCTCTGCAAAGTTTCACAGTACTCTGCACACTTTACTCTGCCGCTCATGTTCGTGCCATCCGCAAACTTTGATCAACTACGCATGCTCCCAACTCCACATCATCGATATAAATTGTGAATAATTGCAACCCCAACACTGATCCCTGAGGCACACCACTCAGCACTGATTGCCAGCCAGAATAGCACTCATTTATACCCACTCTTTGCTTCCCGTTAGTCAACCAATCTTTTATCCTTGCAAATACTTCAGCCGTAACGCCACCCATCTTTATCTTATGCAGCAGCCTACTATGTGGCACCCTGTCAAAGCCTTTTTGAAACCTAGATACACAACATCCACTGCGGCCTCGTTGTCTACCTTGCTCGTAATGTCTTCGTAGATTTCCAAAAGACTTGTTAAGCATGATCTGCCCTTCATGCATCCTTGCTGCATCTGTGCAATGGGCCGTTTTCTCTCAAAATGCTTTGCTATTTCTTCCTTGATAATATAGTCAAGGCATCTTCCACACTACTCAGATTAAGCTACCTGGTTTATAATTCCCCAACTTTTAGCTACCTGCCTTTTTAAACAATGGCGTCCCATTTGCTGTTTTTCAATCTGCTGCGACTGCCCCAGAGTTCAGAAAATTTTAGAAAATTACCACAAGTGCACTTGTTAATTCTCCCACTATCTTTTTAGTACCCTGAGATACATTCCATCAGGGCCATGGGATTCGTCTACTCTTAGCTCCATTAGCCTGCCCAACACAACCTCCTGTATAATAATGATTATTCACAAGCCCTCACCTATCCTCATCTGTTTGGCAAAAACAATGACTGCAGATGCTGGGAACCAGATTCTAGAGTGGTGCTGGTAAAGCACAACAGTTCAGAGTATTCCTGATGAAAGGCCTTTGCTCGAAACGTCGATTTTTCTGCTCCTCAGATGCTGCCTGAACTGCTGTGCTTTACCAACACCACTCTAATCTAGAATCTTCATCTCTTCGTCGATCACTGGCATGTTATTAGTGTCGTTCACTATGAAAACTGATACAAAATACCTGTTCAATGCCTCAGCCATTTCATCATATCTTGTAACTAAATGCTCATTCTTATCCTCTCAAGGACCAACATTTAAGTTAGCCACTCATTTTCATTTTATATATTTGTGGAATCATCTACTATGTGTCTTCATATACTGTGCGAGTTTTTTTTCTCGTGTTCTATCCTACTTTTCTTTATAGCTTTTTTCGTGGCTTTATGTTGACCTTTAATCTTTTCCCAATCTTCTAGGATCCTGCTGTTCTTGGCCACTTTGCATTCCATCTCTTTCAACTTGATAACCTTGCGTATTTGCTTAGACACCCACGGCAGACTTCCCCTTTTCTTAGAGTCTTTCCTTTTCACTGAATATGCTTTTGCTTAGATCTTTGAAAATTCCTTTCAAAATCCTCCACTGCTCGTCAACTCTCTCCATAAAGTATTTGTTTCCAGTCCACTTTTGCCAAGTCCTCCCTCCATTCTGTTGTAGTCTCCTTCGTTTAAGCACAGGACCCTGGTATTGAATTTTATCTTCACTCTCCATCTGTGTTTTAAATTCAACCATACTGTGATCATTCCTGCCAAGTTTATTCCTAACTATGAGGTCATTAATTATTCCTGTCTCGTTACACAGGACCGGATCGAGCAAAACTCGCTCCTTATTTTACGTGTTTTAATTTTAGACTTGAAAGCATTCCCAAGTAGTCAAACCCAGACTCTTCGGATTCGCTGCTTTTCAGACTGCTATGAAAGCAAAACAAGGGCAGCATAACCTTGTTAAAGGAGTAGCATTGTCACATCACTACACTTGGGACGTCATCAAATATGTTTCTGAAAATCCAAATTCACTGCATATATTGCTTCGTCATAATCTATTTCACAGTCGGATTGTTAAATATGATTCGCCATTAATAATTTGATATTGACTAGATCCATGTTCATTACTTTCAAATTGATATAATTCTCCAAGTTCCCTGGCAAAGCATTCTTTCTCATAGACTCTTGTATTGTCCTGACTGCTTCTTTGGTGCTAAGCAGACTGCAATTCCCTGCTGTCTCCCTGCTTCCTTTAGAAATATTGCAGTTACATTTGCTGATCTCAAATCTGTCAATTCAATCATCAGGAATTTGGAAGATGGCAAGCAAAGTACCCATTATTCCTATGGCCACCTTCTTTATGAATCAGAGATATAGATGATCATTCCATGGGGATTTATCAGATTTCAGTAGAAATAATTTCTCCAAAATTGCTTATTTAGTGATTTGATTGTATTTCCTTTCTTTCGCAGTAGACCTTGAATTGTTTGGAAGCATTTGTTTTTAAATCCTATCATTAAGGCAGAACTGAAGTAGATGCTTCATAGTCTGCCATTTTCCTGTTCTCCATTCGTTAGTTTTGGACTGTAAGGAAGCTACAATTATCTTCTCCAACATTTCACCTTAGTATATTGTACATTGAGAAGATTTTACATTTCACGCTTGTTAATGTACTCTTCCAAAACCCATTACTTCCTGTCTTAAGCTGTTCAATAATTGACCTTCCACAGCCATACAATCACAGAAGCATAAACTCTGTACCATCAAATATAGAGCACGATCTATATTATACAAAATTTCCTACATCAGTCCCGTAGCCATGAATGGTATAACACTCCAAGTGCACGTTCAAATAATTGTTAATGGTTGTGAGGTGAACCGTGATAACTGCCCCCCTAAAGAAGTGCATTCCAGATCCCATGACCCTCTGGGTGAAAAACAATCCCTGAATCATCTCTAAACCCCAAATCCTTCCCTTTAAAAGTGTGCTCCCCTATTCTTGGCCCTTTGACTAAAAGCAACAGCTGCTATCTATCTACCCTGTCCATGTCCCTTATAATCTTAGCCTTCTCTCATTCAAACTAAACAACCCGAGCTTATCCAGTCTCTCTCCATAGCGGATATGCTCCACATTGGAA
>NC_057717.1:11162834-11180226 GCF_004010195.1 Chiloscyllium plagiosum
ACGTTATATTTTGAAAAAGGTTTTTGCCTTTTCCTTAAGGAACTTAAAATATATGATATTATGGTCATTGGTCCCAGGCTTCTCTCCCAATCCTGCCTCGAACATATGGCTGGCTTCATTCTCCACAATAAGGCCCAGCAATGCACTATCCCTTGTTGTATCTTCTACATGTTGATATGAGAAGCTCTCAGCATATTTCAACATATTTGTCCCCTCTTAGAAAGCACATGACTAGTCCAATAAATGTTGGATATTGAAAAGCATAAATAGAATTACCCTCTTATTGTTTTATACACGACAGTGATTGGTTACACAATAGCTCCTGTACTTTCTTCTAACTGGGCATCTTAATATGACCCTGCCACTATATCTGTTATCTTTGTATTCCAGTCTCTATCCACGACGCCTCAATTTGAAGGACCTTCCAAAACTTCATTCCTCCTTACTGCAGTAATTGACTCCTTATTTAATAAAACCAAATCATGTCCAGCCTATAGTTCCTGTACTACAGAATATTAAGTTGTCAATCCTGATCTCCTTCAACAATATCTCTGATGGCAAAACATTCACTCCAAAACACACCTGCCTATCTCTGTACGCTCCTACAGACCCAACGCACCTCTCAGTTTCTGTATCCTCATCAAGACCCTACACATTTCCCAATCTCTAGTCTTGCCTATTGTTGTAAACTCTTCCAGCACCTACAGCCTTCTCTAACATCCAGCCCATAAACCCACCAATATCCAGGCAATATTTGTGTCCTGTTACAGCTTCCCTATATCTGTAACATTCTCCTGCACCTTTACCTCCCTATTTCTGTAACCTCCTCTAACCCTGAGCTCCTCCATATCTCTGTGAACTTTAAATTGTTTTCATTCACAGTGCATCCACAATTCCTAAGATGGTGAATACTACACACTCTAATACCCTTTGATTGAAATAATTTCACATCCTCTCAGACCCAAATAAATTGCCTGTTATCCCGAGACCCTGTTATCGTGTTTTGGATTCCCTGACCCACAGAAATATTTTTTCAGCATCTGCCCAATCAAGCCCTTGCAATTCAAAATGTTTTATATTTCAATCAAATCACGAATCCATTTCCTGAAACTCAAGAATATAGACGAAATTTATTCCGGAAGTGAAACCCAGATTGCAAGCTGTGAAACATTAGTGTATTATTCAGTGACAGGTATCAGCCATTGCTGGCTGTGCCATCATTTATTACACATAGACTGTTGTTCTGGACAAGGTGGCGGTGCGCTGCCTACTTGAGCATTTGCAGTCAGTTTGGTGCATGGGCACCCACAATAATGTGAGGGAAAGAAAGCCAGGGTATTCATCAAGTGAAACCCATGGAATGGAGATGTAATTCCATGTCAGGACAGTCATTGACTTTATGTGTAACTTGCAGGGGGTGGTGTTTCCATGGATATGTTGCCCTTGATATTGCAGATGGTCATGCATTGGAAGGTGCTGTCGAATGAAGGTGGACAGCAAATGCACCCTTCCTTATACATGGACAGAATTCAGGTGTGTTCCTAGATTTCTTTAGCAATACAAATTCATTATGTTACAAACAGTGATTCCATATATGTTAATTAAACATTTATCTGTTGAAATGAATTTGTAATTGGCTGCATGGTCACCATGCCATTGTAACATGGAACGCAAGACGATAGGAATCGGATGAGGTTGTTGAACCCTTTGTGCCTGTTCCACAATTTAAGGACATTTGTTACGTAACTCCGGTTACCTGCCTTTGGCCAAAATTTGCAAAAAGGTTTCTTTTTCAGGTATTAAGTTGTAAATAAGGAATTAAACAATACCAACCAAAACAGGGAACAAGACGGATGTCGGGTGGCTAACCTGAAAAATGTAAACTCACTCTTGACTAGAAAAGGCTGCTGAGGGTCAATTTGAATGCCGAGGTGATGTACTTCATTCGTTGCCTTTTCTTCGGTTGAGAATGTTTACTCAGAAGAGATTGTTCTCCAACAAAGCCAGTTAGATTGCTGTTCATAGAATGGAAAAAAATAAGTAGATTGTGTTCAGGATGAGTCAGGGAGGATACAGAGGAAAGGCAGGATATTGTGTGGAGGTAATGATGTGCATTTGAAGAGCCTGTGAATGCACACTGGGCCTCCTGCACCCTAACAATTCTAGCATTACGAATCCACTCGATGGATTAATTATTAGTGAAAAGACAGTAAACAGAGTGTAGGACTGAGACATAATTCTTGTGTGGGAGTGTGCAGTGATAAAGATGTAAAGATTTATGAAGATTGAACTGGCATCCACATGGGCAAGATCCGTGCAAATATCATCATGTGGTAACAGAAAGTTATCTAATTTTTTGGAAACATTGATGTGCAGTATAATTCTTAAATCTTAAAATGTTGGAAGGTACAGTTTTAAATAAAATTTAAGTGTCCTTATCTGTAAACTGCCGACGTCTAACATACGGGTGCAGCAAACTACTTGCAATGTCAGTGGAATGGGAACCTTTATTGTCCGACGATTTCAGCACAGGAGGAGTGACGTCTTGCTTCAGCTGAGTAGGAGATTGGCTAGATTGTACGTGAAGGATTATTTGCAATGTTGATTCTTTATCTCAGGAAATATATTACTGCTACAGATAGATGGCAAGCAAGTTTCAATTAACTTCTTCCAAGGAACCTTCTATCAAAGAGGGCCATGACAAACTAGATCTGTGTTCCCTAGTGTTTCAAAGAATAAGACTACATTTCAATGAAAATTATAAAATACTAATTGGCTTCCTGCTTCAAACGTATTTCTGGCTATCGGTATAGTATTTATAAACTCCTTGAATTAGCCAGATGCATTCTGAACTGTGTCTCATAGAGAGGTTGTTGTTCCTGCGAGCACAGGGATAGTAGCAGACTGGATACCATAAGGCATAACAACAACAGTGGGCCCGGCAGCTCACCGAGTATGCTCTGCCTTTCAGTTCAATGATGTTTGTTCTTATAATCCTCAACTCAATTTTCCTCGTAACAGTTTATTGATTCATTGATTAAAATATGTCTCTGACCCTTCAAGATACTTAATGATCCAGGCTCAATAGCTTTCAGAACCTTCTACAATTTCCCTCTCACTGATATGAGACTTGGTGGTTATAATTCTCTCGTTTGTTTCTAGCACACCTTGTTGAACTTATATTTGATTGCATCCTGATCTATCGCAAATCCTCTGTGGCAAAAGCACAGTAAGAAAAGAGGATCAGAACATATAATTTCCTCCTTCTGTTCCCATATCAGTTACGATACAGCTCATCCAGATCTGGGGATGTGTCCACTCTTTATTCTGCTACTCTCCCCGATTCCAATAAGTCACTCTCTAAACTGAAGACTGATATGAAGGACATATTTAATATATTCGCTGGATCCATGCACAGGCTGCCTCCTTGATCCCTAATATCCCCATTCTTTCCCAGGTTATCCTCTTGCCCTGGTATAGCGATAGAACACCCGGTGACGTTTTATCACAACCCATTTTTGCGTTTCTAATATTTCCTTAAGTTCAGTGTTGCACTTTCTACTTTCTTACGGGGATTCCATTGTTCTGCTCACTTTATAGCTGCTTTAAACTTATTTTTACTTTATTATTCTGCTCTGAATATTTGCAGATGTTCAAGGTCTGGGGCACCCGACGTGGTCGTCACTGCATCAGGAAGACCAAATGTAAATGAAGTGAATGATTTGCTGAGTATTGCAGTCAGGCTTCTGAGGGCTGATCTGACCTCCCAATCACTTCGTATTTCAATTCTACCCACCCATCCCTTTCTGACATGGCCATCCTTGGCCTCCTCCATTGCCACGATGAACCAAACCATAAACTGCAGGAACCAGACCTCATCTGTCACCTGTGCAGCCTACACCCCTGGGACTCAACATTGATTTCTCCAATTTAAAATAACCTCCCTTCTAATCCTACGATTCCCTTCCCAGGCCTTCCTCTCCTTGCCTTCCTCTGATCAACACTCGATCCAGCTACCAACTGGATTCAGTCCTCCCATCACCAACCGGCCGATACCCTTTATCTGTGTTCACTTATGCCCATCTCGCAACTCTGCCTCTTCCTCCCTCACCCTCCCTTACTCCTAACCACAGTCCTGACGAAGAGTTATATCCTAGGCGTTGACTTCTCAACGTCTTGACGCTGCCTTGCTTATTTTGTTCTTCCAGCCTCCTGCGTGTCTATTTTGGATTCCAATAGCTGTTGTATTTTTTTTTTAAATTGTCTTCTTGTGCAATAGACAGGAGAGAGGGAATGCGGTCCACCTGTTTTTATCCAATAGTTTTGATGGGCTGAATGGCTTCCTTATATTACTGTGAAATCAGCTAGAGTTGCTGGAGGGGTTCCTTCTTTTCAACTGTGGAAATGTTTAGTGCCCAGCAGTCCTTTTGATTAATGTTACCTATACATTAACAGCACAAGCTTGAATGTTGTCGAGATTTGATACTGAAAAACCTGAGGAGGTGACTCGTTGTTCTGAACATCATATTATCTTCGCAGAACATCCCCACCTCTGATCGTATGACAGAGGGAAAGACATCGATGAAGCATCGGAAGATGTTTGTGCTGAAGAAGCTGCCCTGTGATTGTCCACAGAGATATGCAGGGACTGAGAGGATTGATGTCCACCAGCCACATTGCATTCTGAATGATCCAACCAGTGAGGAGTTTACAACTGGTTTCCATCAAGTTCAATTTTGTTCAGTCTCCTTGACACCATGCTCAGTCCATTTCTGCCATGATATCAGGGCCAATCACATTGACGGTGTGTTCACATCTTTTGTTCATGTCAATTGGCCAAGGTATATGTGTGGGGCGTTTTCCTTCTCTCAGCGGATAATGACGGTTGGGACCAGACAGTTAGGGGAGGCTACATCACTGAAATGTTTGGGTGGTGCGAGTGGGTACCAATGAATTTTGACACATCTGAGAGTCGAGGGCTACAAGGAATTGGGCACTAAAGATAAATTGCATCCAAAATCTTCTCTACTTTGATATTGGTTGTCCCTAAGATATCACGACTAACTTCCTCAAGTTCCCAAGTATTCATGCATTTCTCCACGGTAACCATAAAGTAGAAATATTCGTTGAGGACTTCACCCATCTCTTATGGTTTCCCAAATGTTTATCCACTTTGATCTTCGAGGGGTTTTATTTTCTCTGTAGCTATTGCTTTTTCTTTTAATATATTTAAAGTACGTTTTTGGATTCATCCTAATCTTCTCGGCCAAGGCTCTTTCTTGCCCCCTTTTCACCCTACTGATTTCCTTCTTCCATAGACTCCTGTATCTCTTATATACATCCTGGGATTTCCTTGATCCCAGCTGCTTGTACCTGAACGATGCCCCAAGTTTGAACATGAACCTGTGGACCTGTTTTGTACCTCTCCATAACTATTTGAAGATTATTAGAACAGTGGTTACTGTCCCAAAGTGCTCCCCACTATTAAATCAGTCACCTGTCCTGCCCTATGTCCTGAGAAAATTTCGAGCTTTGCCTCTTCCTGAGTTGGACACTCTATATACTGCTTGAGGAAACTTTCCTGATGCATTTACAGATTTTATCTCATCAAATCCCTTAACGCTCAGGCAGTTCCTGTCCATGTTAGAAAAAAATAAAAATCCCGTAATAGGATAATCCTTTTGCTCCTGCAGGTCTCCCCTCTCTCCCTGCATATTTGTTACTCTCATTCCTGTTGACTATTTGGGGAGCGATAATCCAACCCCAATGACGTTACCACCCCTTCCTATTTTTAACACCACCCACAAAGCCTCACTGGGTGATCCATCAGTTGTTTTATCTCTGATTACTGCTGTTTTACTCCACTTAATCAGAAATGGAACTCCGCTCCCCTCCTTCCGCCATCTCTGTCTTGTTTAAAGCACATTTACCCTGGTACATTAAGCTGTCAGTCCTATCCATCACTTAGCCATGTTTGTGTAATGGCTATAATATACTAGTTGCACCTATCTATCCATGCCCTGAGTTCAACGGCAGGATGCATTGGAATAGATGCAATTTAATCCAAAAGGCTCTACTTTCTCTCTGTCGTTTTCCAGCTTAATCTTACTGATTTCGGATTACTGTATCTCCTTCCAGCCTCGCACTTGCCTCCCTGCTCTTGAGCATACCACCCCCTGCCAATGTATTTTAAACACTCCCTTGTAACACCAGCAAAACTGGCCGCCAAGATATTGGTGCCCCCTACAGTGCAAGTCTCAGACGGTAATCTCCCTCTCACTGTCAAGGTTTTATTTCAAAAAATGTTTCTCGTAGCGCTCTGCAATCACACTGCAGGGCCTCGTCCCTATTTCTACGGTTATCATTTGTGCCAAAGTTCATAATGATTTCTGGCTGATCTCCCTCCCCCTTCAGAATGTTCTGCAGCCACTTGGAGACATCCTGGACCCTGGTACCTGAGAGGTAACCCACCATCCTGGTTTCCCGTTTGTGGTCACAGAATCTCCGATCTGCCCCTCTTTAACAATCGACCCTCCTAAGTCGAACGTCCTGTTTACCTTTACCCTTTCCCGCTGTTCCCCAGGGCCTGTGGTAGTACCACCAACCTGGCTACTGCTGCTTTCCCCTGAGCGGTCATCGCCCTCAACAATACAAAATGGTATACTTGTTTTCGAGAGGAATGGCCACAGGGGATTCCTGCACTCCCTGCCTAGAGTCGCCCATCTACTCTCGTTGCAAATTCTGTTATATATATTTGTCAGAGAAAGAAACTATTGTCTTCAGTTTCGATTGCAGTCTCCATTCATTACCCATGAATTGCTGACCAATCCCTCACAAACATCTGCGAACAAGACTGTGCAAAACCTCCAGATCCCTTTTTGCCATGAACTGATTTATGTCTCGTGTTATCTCTGTTACCAAACCTGTCCACTCCCAGCTCCTCATATCCCCAATCTCCATCTCTGTGTCAGTGCTGTTGCTGAACAAACCATTGGCTGCACGTTGATAAAATTCAGGCTTAATGTTTCAAGCTCTCTGCTGACCACTTTTCCAATTACAAATATTTCAATCACACAATTGTTATTGTCTCGGACGTTACTTCATGATTAGGATACTGTATGATTGTAGGAATGTCGCTGGATGGATTTCAGAAGCAAAGCTTATTAAACGAAAGATATTATTTCAAGTGATTTGTTTCAATTCCTACCACAGCTGATGACAGAACTTCAATACAAAATGATACGAATTGGAATAAAAATGAATTTCACGAAAACAACCACAAAACCAACACTTTGTCTGAAAACCTTCCTGTTTCACTGATCACCTTCGGTAAAGAAATCTAATGTTATTACCCGGTGTGGGTTAAGTGAGACTTCAAAGCCATGACAATGTGCTTGACATTATATTGGCTTGTGGAATGGCCTCAGAATCAGGACAATTAGTGATGGTCACCAAATGCTGCCCTTGCATTGGAATAGATGCAATTTATTCAAACAACATCCCATGAAATAACAAAATTGAAGGTGAAATCAAATAAAGGAAGATACTGAAAATCTGAAATGATAGAAAAAATGCAAAGAAACTCATAGAAAGTGCTGGGGAACTTTCCTGAACTGGAAGCAGCTGGAAAGGAGTGTGATTAATACCGTTGTCAGGGAAGTCTGCTTTGAAGGGGAGGAGGAATCAATGCCGAAAGAGAGATATAGAAGAAAAAGAGCAAACAAAGAGAATGATGATCAGCTGGGCTGGAAATAAAATGTGAGATTCATCTAATTTATGTTTCGCTTATCCCATCTTCCTGAATATCATGCTCACTTAGATACAGATATCGCCTGCTTGTCAAAAGTTCGCTTTTCGCCATTTCCCTTCCCGAATGACCAACATTAGGACGTTGTTTCTCTAACCAACAGAAATCCGAAGAGGATTTTCACTTTTACGAAGAAAGGCTAAATTTTTCCCATACGAATTAGTGCTACTGCTCTTTGCACTATATCGTAGGAACACTCTACTTACAGATAGCGATGGAAACCTGTATTAATCTAAGATCATGCTTTAAGCGATTTGATACCCCTGTCAGTGTTCCCAGAGTGTGGTCATCTTCTTATATTCATTAGTGGGATATGGATATCTCTGGTTGGGCGAGCATTAGTTCACTTTCCCAGTTGCCCTTGAGAAGACGCAGTCCACGTGATTGATCTGATTTGATTTGATTTAATGTAGTCAAATGTACAATGGAAAGGTTTGTTTTGCAAGGACTGCAGGCACATGATAGTAAACAAGAAAACAGAGATCAGAGGGTACTTAGACAGAGTGAGGCATACATGGTTACAGCTTCACAGGAGGTGGGCAAAGCAAGGTCGACATTAGCAAGATTAACATTATATGAAAACTTAGAGATGTCAATTCGTCAGTCTAATAATGGTAGCGAAGGAAGTATACCTGAGCATGCTGGTCCATGTTTTCAGGCCTCTGTATCTCCTTCCTGTTGGAAGAGGTTGTAGGAGATCATTACGGATTGGGAGAGATCTTTAATGTTGCCAGCCTTTCTGCGACAATGACAAGTATAAATGGATGGAAGGTTGCCTTCCGTAATGGTCTGGGCTGTGCACACAACTGTCTGTAGTTTCTCATTGTCCTGGGCAGAGCAGTTACCATGTCAGACCATTATGCACGCCAATAGAATGCGTTGAGTTGTCGGTATACAGAGCACTGGGAGACGGGCAGTTCCAAAATAATTAGATGTAGCAATTGGCTGTTAAATGGATACCCACATTTTGGTTGCTGCTTTGACAACAAATTTAAATTATGCCCACGATACCAAAACCCAGTTGAGTTAATTGTATTGCCAACATCGAACCAATGAGCCATCAACTGCTTCAAACGAATAGATTAGTCATACCCATCACAACGAGGGAAAAAGAGACAGACACGTAAGGAAGGAGAGAGAGAACACAGCGAGGCAAACAGATTGGCAGTAATTCAAAGAGAGAAAGGAAACAAAACAAGGCAATAAACAGTCACATGGGCAGGGACCAGGGAAGATAATAGGTTCAGGGAAAGAAGCAGAAGACAGGGAAAAGGAAAACACAGGGTAACCGAAGGTGTGAGAGAAACAGTGAGAGACTGGGGTTGGGGTCAGGGAGAACTTGGGGATCGGAGAGAGCTGGAAGGAGGGAGGCGAGGATTTATTTTGACCTGTACCAAGATGTCCAGGCAGATCATAGTAAGTAAAAATGTACAGAACGACGGTTGTAAAACATATATGAGAGGCATATAGGTTACTCTGCACAGGGCGTGCGCTAGGCAAGATCAACATGAACAAAATCACCATTATCTGAGATTAGAGAGTCCATTCATCCGTCGAATAACAGCTTGGAAGAAGCTGTTCCTGAACTTGTTGCTCTGTGTTTTCAAGCTTCTGTATATTTTAGCCTGATGGAAGAGGTTGTGGGAGATCTTTACAGGCATGTGATGGGTCTTTGGTAATGTTAGTACAAAGAACATTCCAGTACAGGAACAGGCCATTCGGTAGTCCAAGACTGCGCTGATCCAAATCCTCTATCTAAACTTGTCACCTATTTTCTACTGGTCTGTATCCCTTTGCTCCCTGCCCATTCATGTATCTTTCAAGAAATATCTTAAATGGAACACCACTGGTCACAGTTCTCCATTTTGAGAAACTCCATTCCCCTACTACTCTCTGTCCCTTGTTGCCCTGCCAGTTCTTTATCCACATAGCGAGCACACCCTGGACACGATGTGACTTCACTTTCTCCATCAGCCGACCATGGGAAAACTTATGAAATGCCTTCCTGAAGTCCATGGACATGACATCTACAGCCCCTCCCTCATCAATTAACTTTGTCACTTCCTCAAAGACTTCTATTAAGTTGGTAAGACTTGACCTTCCCTGCACAAAACATGTTGAATATCACTGATAAGACTTTTTTTCATCCAAATGAGAATAGATCCAATCCCTTTGTAGCTTCCCTGCCCCTGACAGCAATCTCACCGTTCTATAATTTACTGGATTATTCATGATACCCTTCTTAAACAAGGGAATTAGCAATTTTCCAGTCCTCTGGGATCTCTGTTGTATTCAAGGATGCTATTAACATATCTGTTAAGGCCGCAGTTATTTCCTCACTCCGTTCACTCAGTAATCTGGGATAAAATTTGGCAGCCTTTTTGCGGCAACGAGCCGTGTAAATAGAGTCAATGGTTGGGTGATTGGAGTCCGTCATAGTCTGGGCTGTGAGCACAATCTTCTGTAGTTTCTGATGGTCCTGGGAAGAGTGTTGCCATACCAGGCCGTTACACACCCGGACAGTCCGCTCACAATAGTGCATCTGCAGAAGCAGTGCATGCTAAATATCCTGAGTCACGTGAGAAAGCAGACGCGGTTTTGTACCTTCCCGACCGTCAGGCCTATGTGAGGAGTCCAGGGTAGGTTGTCAGTTATCGTCACTCCAAAGGAGTTGATGCCTTGCACTCCCTCAACCGTTAGTGTCGATGTGTGCATGGTCCCCTCCTTTTTTTTTCTGAAGTCAGTGAACAGTTTCTTACTATTGTCGAATTTGAGAGCAAGGGTTATCATTACACCATGCCACCAAGCCCAAGATCGGTTTCCTGTATTCTGACTCATCGTTGTTTGATATCCCACCTGATTTGGTGACGTCATCAGCGAATTTGCAGCTGGGGTTGTTTGGAATTTAACAACACAGCCGTGGGTGTACAGGGAGTACAGTAGGGGGCTGAGGGACACAGCCGTGGGTGTACAGGGAGTGCAGTAGGGGGCTGAGGGACACAATTGTGGGTGTACAGGGAGTACAGCAGGGGGCTGAGGGACACAGCCTTGTGTGTAAATGGAGTACAATAGGAGGCTGAAAGCAAAGCTGTGGGTGTACAGGGAGTACAGTTGGGGCTGACGACACAACAGTGGGCATAGAGTGAGTACCGTAGGGGGCTGAAGGCACAGCTGTGCGTGTATAGGGAGTACAGTAGGGGGCTGAGGGCACAGACATGTGCGTACAGGGAGTACAGTGGAGGGCAGAGGAAACAACCATGGAGGTACAGGGTGTACAGTAGGGGGCTGTGGGACATAGCCATGTGTGTAAATGGAGTACAATAGGGGGCTGAAGACACAGCTGTGGGTTACAGGGAGTACAGTTGGGGCTGACGACACACTGTGGGCATAGAGTGAGTACCGTAGGGGGCTGTAGGCACAGCTGTGGGTGTACAGGGAGTTCAGTGGAGGGCAGAGGAAACAACCGTGGGTGTACGGGGAGTACAGTAAGGGTTAAGGGCACAGCCGTGGGTGTACTGGAAGACTGACCATGCCTGCAGCGGTGAAAGCGGACACAGGTACATTCTTGGACTCTTGGGACCGGTGTCAGCACTCAGTTAGTGACAGTCACACGGTCATTTATTATCGACATCCTCTCCCCTCACCTCCCTCCGTCGTCATCAACACACAATGACATTGTTTGGTGTGAGCACTACACAGTCAGCGTTGAGACAGAATGTCATTAATAGACTGGGATTATGCTCCAAGTTCTGTGTCACCATAATGGGGTAAATTCAGAACAAAATGATGGGCAGGGTGCCAGTGTCAGTGGTGCAAGGAGTGAAAACTGTGCAGATGTAATTCCAGTCAAGCCACTGTTTTAACCTGAATGGAGTCAAGCACCTTGAGTGTTGTTCGTTTTCAATGGTGGACAGTCCTTAGGTAGTCAGATGGGAACATCTGACATTATGCACTTCCGTAGGCGGACAATATGTTCTAAAAGGCTTCATGAAATCTGAAGCACAAAAGGAATTTGGAGTTCTCGTGCTCTTCTTATGGTTAATATGCAGGATCAGTTGGCAGTTTGAAAAGCAAAGACAATGTTCACATTCATTTCAGGAGAACTAGAATACAAGATCTGTGACATAATGCTAAGAATATAATGGGCTATGGTCAGATGGCATTTGGATTATTGTGAGCTGTTCTGGGGAAGGGTCTACGGGTGTTGGACATGATCTATCCTGGGAATGATGGCATGTCGTATGAGCGGCAGTTGAGGGCTCTGTGCCTGTACTCAATGGAATTTTGAAGAATGGGGGGCACATCTGATTGAACCTGATCGATTACTGCAAAGATTGATACAGTTATAATATAGAAGATATTTCCACTAGTCATAGAGACAATGACAAAATGGCACAGTTTTAGTGTGAAGGGATAGCCTGAATAGCCTAAATCTATTGCTACATCGCATGCTCTTATGGTCATATAGTCTATTATACAGTGAAGAATTGAAAATCTCTGACCTGCACTTGCAATCCTTGTATTTGTGTGTCGATTTGACTTCACCCTCTGGTCAATGGTAACCCCTGTAATATGGACGGTGGGATAATTCAGTTTCGACCAGTAGTGCAGTAATATGTTGAATATAAGCAGCTATCTGTGGGTCTCACCTGCCAGGAGTACATTGTCTCCACGATGATTGTCATTTTCAGTCGGCTATTTTCGAAGTATCAATCCTGTTACGCTAATACTGTTGAATTTAACAAAACAGGTGCAATTTATCACAGCGCTCAGCAACAATTAGTCATCGAATACTGAACACCCTTATCATAACAGAAAGGTCTAAAATGTTCAGTATCAGACACTCTGCTTTCCTGTTCATGTTCAAATCAGACGACCTGTGCCATCAAGGTGCTCGACGTGGAACTTTTTAACCTTATTTTTTGGTTATGTGAATCGCTGGATGGGTCCACCATTTCTTGTCCATCCCTAGTTGCCCCCTTGAGAAGGTAGTGCTGAGCTGCCTTCTTGTACCGCTGCAGTCCATGTGACAAATATGCTGCTGAATACCAAGTGGTTATATTGTTTCTTATTGGTGTCTGGAATTTGTGTGGTGCGAATGTTATTTGTCACTTGTCAGCCCATGTCAGGTTATTGTCCAGAACTTGTTGCATTTTGGCATGGACTGCTTCCGTAACTGAGCATTTGTGAATGGTGCTGAACATTGTGCAGTCATTGTCGAATATCCCCAATTCTGACCTTATGATGGAGAGAAGGCCATTGATGAAGCAGCAGAAGATGTTTGGACCTCAGTTTCAGCCGGAGGGCCACTGAAGATGTTACCTAGTATGGTGACGAAACGTCTGAAAATGAACATTCCAGTCCATGGAGCAAACCTACATCCACATTGTGCTGAGGGACTACTGCAGAGATATTCTGGAACTGAGAAGACTGACCTCCAACAAAAATGACCGTTTTCCTATCTGTCAGGTATGACTCCAATAATGAAGTACTTGCTTGCAATATCCTTCTGGCTGGGTTCCTTGATGCCACATTTGATAGAATGCAGACTAGATTTCAAGTGCAGGAATTCAGTTCCTTTTTCTATGTTTGAACAAAGGCTGTGCTGAGGGCAGGAGCTGAGTGGCCCTGGTAGAACCCAAACTGGGCGTCACTGAGCAGTGCTGCTTGATGGCACTGTTGATGAGCCCTTCCATCACTTTATTGATGATGCAGAGTAGACTGATGAGGCAGTATTTGTCTGGGTTGAATTTGTCCTGCGTTTTATGTACAGAACATACTTGAGCAGTTTTTTCCCCATTGCTGCACTCTGTATTGCACTAGGGTTAATCCTCTGGCTTGACGATAGTGTTTGAGTGGTTTATATGCTGGGCCATGACATTACAGATTGTGCTGGGGTATAATTCTTATGCTATTGATGGACCACAGCGTCTTATGGATACTCAGTCATGAGTTGCAAGATCTGTTGGAAATCTGTGCCATTTAGCATGGTGATAGTGCCACACAACACAATAGAGAATATTGTGAGTGTGACTGTGAGACTTTGTCTCCTCAACGACAGTGCGGTGGTCAATTTTACTGATGCTGTCATGGACAGATGCATCTGCAGTTGGTAGATTGGTAAGGATGAGGTCAGGTATGTTTTTTTCCCTCTCGTTCATTCCCTCACTACCTTCTGCAGACCCAATCTAGTAGCTATATCATTTAGGGCCTGATCAGCGTGATCCGTAGTACTGCTGCCAAACCACTCTTGCTGGTTGACTTTGAAATTCCTCAGCCAGAATACACTTTGTGCCCTTTTCACAGTCAGTGCTTTCTCCAAGTGTTGTTCAACATGGAGGAGTACTGATTCAGCTGAGGAATGACGCTTCATGGTAATTAGTAGGGCTGCTTTTCCCACATTTAATCTAAAGCCATAGGACTTCATTGGGTCCGGAGTTAATTTTGGGGACTCGCAGAGCAACTACCTTCAGAATGTATCGCACTGACCTGCCCCCTCTGCTGGATTGGTCATGACCCTGGGCCAGGACTATCCAGTGATGGTGATAGTGGTGTCTGAGGTATTTCTGTATGGTAAAGTTTCGTGAGCATGACGTCACACTGTTGCTTGACTAGTCTGTAAGGCAGTTGTCCCAATATTGGCACTACCCCTCAGATGTTAGTAAGGAGGACTTTGCAGGTTCGACAGTGATCTTTCCAAATGACTTCTTCGGTGGTCAGATCGATACCTGTTGGTCCACCTGGTTTCATTTCTTTGAGATTTTTAGCGATTGGCATAACTGAATGACACTCTGGACCATTTCAGAGCGCGATTGAGAGTCATCATATTGCTTTGGGTCTGGAGTGAGGATGGAAATTACTTCATTGGAGGATATTAGTGAACCAAATGGCGTTTCTTTCCTGACAATCGGCAATGATTTCATTCTCATCAGTAGATTCATAATTCCAGCTTTTTTTATTATTGAGTTGAATTTCCACCATCTGCAGTGGCGGGATTGAAACCTGGGTCCACAGAACAGGAGCTGATTTCTGGATTGATAATCTAGGGATACTACCAGGATGCCTACTTGGAACCACATGTTGTACTCAGTTGCTATTCCTTGTGTTGCCCTGTTTTTCTTTCATTGCTGAGGTTATTCTGGGATCTCATCCTTCATTAAATCCTAATTGAAATACACCGTCATGAACGTCTTCTGGACTGCTCGTATTTCATTCAGTCTATTTTGTTTACACAGACATTTCAAGGCAGCTGTACATCAAAGAAGAACAGGAAGAGATAACGAGTGATTGTGCACTGTACCTGTCACTGGACCAGTTTATCTGTCCAGGAACCTCAAGTATTTATTGTGGGTCAGAGAGCCGCCGAATTATGATAACACCGATGGAGGTCAGTCAACCCATTGTGGGTTCACAAACTATTCAACTGCACAATTGGAGATAGAGAGAGTGTGTGGAGATAGATGGTGTGAGACAGAAATAAACAGAGAAAAAAAAGTGAAGGGAGATAAACTGAGAGACGATAGAAAGGAGAGCGACTGACTGAGTGGGAGAGGAAGAGCTGTTAGATCAGGGTGAAGTCAGATAGATCAGAAGACAGCATGAGGATAGATAAATACGGACAGACAGATGTTGGAAGTTTTATTTAGAAATTCCTCTGAACTGCAAGTCCTTTGTCTGGGTGCCACACCCTGCGACCTCTCTGCTGATACTGGCTGTCATCCCAGATCATTTCTTTCCAATAATATCACAGAGCTGGGTTACTGAGAGCTAAACAGAACCCACTCGACCAGTAGATTAGTTACAGGGCGAAGGTGAACTTTTTAAAAATAAACTGTGCCATGAGCAGCAGGAAATGATAACCCCAACCAACACTCCCACCCCACCTCCAGATATTGTGCGACAGACTGGGCCAGAGAATCTCAGTGAGGGGGATGACTGACAGAGAGGAAATCAGCATCTTCGCTGTGGATCAAATAATGATTGATAAAGTTTCCACACCACTTTGCTAGTTTTCTAATCCACATTTCAATTTATATAACTCATTATCAGGAGTGGATTTTAACAATTTTATCTCTTTGCATATTTTGGTCTGTATAGAAAATCATTTGTCCCTGTATTTTGTATTGCATAAACACATTTCATTAATATTGTCTCTGCTAATTTCGCATTGTAGATGTATCCTTGAATCTGTTCTTCGTATGAGTTATAAAGAGTAACGTTGCAATACTGATCAGTGAGGAACATCAATGTCCATCCTCCCAGTGTGAACAGCCATGTCCTCAAGTCCTCTCCATCTTCTGTCTTTTCCTCAATGTCATAATCACAATGTAATTGAAGTCCAGTAAATGATACTTCATCACAGTTCCTTAACATTGATAACATCAACACCCACGCTTGCCCTCTCTGATTCTGGAATAACAATCTGAATTGTACTTGTCACGTACAATTCTCTGTTAATATATGCATGCCATTTGATTATTATAAAACCAAATTGCCATCATAACATGGATGCAAGATGTTCACTCAATGTTTTAGTGATTTTTAAAAATGACTGATCAGTTATTACAGGATTTATTTCTCCATTTATGAGCAGAGAAGCATGTTTATGTTCAGTTAAACCCCTGGTATTACCTCTATATCCAAGGCAGACTGAATGATTACACATAATCAATCTGCCATCTCCAACATTTCTTCCTTCAGTCACACTCACATATCACATCCAGAATGCATAAATGTTCAAAGTTATTTTGAAGTTTAGTAAAACAGTATCAAATTGAAAGCGGTTAACTGGAGCTATTTGTTCAGCCATTGTAATTATGCGAGTCTCCATGGATCCTATGGGTCCCTAGAGAGATTCTCTCTTCTGTCAATAAGGGAATGCGTTCAATGTGTTATTCCATAGTATGAGCGGGAGCATCACACACACCAGTAACAGGGATCAGCAGCTTCAGAGAGGTGGAGGAGAGATCATAATCTGGGAACATTAGACTGGAGTGTTCCAACTATGGATCAGAATCTGAGAACATTCGACTGGAAATTTCCAGCAATGGACAGGACTTTATCCTCGGGTCTTTTCTGGCTTTCCCAGCCTTGGATATCATTAGCAAAGCGGATAAAAGATGTACTGATGGTTATTCAAGCTGGTTACTATCCTATCCTTGCTGTAATTGGTGTTCCTGGTAAGTCATTCTATTTGCCGAGTGAAACGGACTGAACTGAATTGATTGTCATGATATGTAAATTTTGGAAAGGTGCAAGTCAATGTTTTCAGTTCCAATTAAAGATTCCATTCCTTACAAATTACAACTAGCAAATGATTATTTTCAAATTACGCACCAATATGCGAGGATGAAACAGACTGTTCTCCTTGGTTAATTTTCTCCTGCCTCTTCGTAGGATATGTGGAACAATCCATCTTCCGCAACTACACTGGCCCCACCCCCCACCTTTTTCTCCGCTACATCGATGACTGTATCGGCGCCGCCTCGTGCTCCCACGAGGAGGTTGAACAGTTCATCCACTTCACCAACACCTTCTACCCCGACCTCAAATTCACCTGGACAGTCTCAGATTCCTCCCTCCCCT
>NC_057717.1:11181207-11215208 GCF_004010195.1 Chiloscyllium plagiosum
CTCCTGTTCCCTGGATGCTGCCTGACCTGCTGCGCTTTTCCAGCAACACATTTCCATCTCTAATTTTCTCCTGCACAAGTTTACATTTCCATATCCTCCCCACTCACCAATCTTTTCCCGTACCACCATCATGACATCCCAGTCTCCTCCTCAGCCTCAGTACAACTCCTGAATAAACCATCGTTTGTGCCTTTGTTATTCTCTGCATGCAGCTGTTTCAAGTCCATTCTTACCACGTGTCCATTGCAAAATAATTGCACTTGAGATGTTTATGTTGTTCTCTGCACAGAGTTAGAAAGATGGGAACAGTGTATGGTGGTTACATGATTGGCTCATAATCTAGAGCCACAAAATAATAATCTGTTGATGTCGGCTTGCCTCATGCCCATTAGAGAAGGCAATGGGTCATTCTACCCTGGTCACGTCTCTGTTTCACTGCAAACCCACAGCACTGTGTTTTACTGTTTACTGTCCTGTGGAACAGCTGATCCAGCCATTCAGTTTAAGGTCGGCATAACATGCTGGCCTGACTAGGGCTGCACACATCCCGTGAGGGCAGATAAAGAGGAAAGGTAGCTCCCTTCCTCTGCCTGTATCCCATATTCCTGCAGCTGATTTCCGTTCAGTTAGGTGGTCATTCACTATTTTAGATGTATTCTTTGTGATTGAGTCTCTCCCCAAGAGTGATGTCCATGCGATAGGCACCTCTGGTGCTGGCTTTATTGGTGATAACCTACAGATGTAAACATGTTTGAAGTTGCACATCAGTGGCAATGCATTGTAAATGAATTGTTTCTTGTTTCAAATGAAGGAAATGGAGCCAGCTCAGTGAGGGAAAGGAATTATTGTGATCAACTCTGAGAGGGTTGTTGAGGCAGTGTTTTGGGTATTGTGGGCAGATTTTATCTCCTTTATAAGGAGTGATCTCCTTACCACGGAGAGAATGAACAGGAGTTCCACAGGATTAATCCCTGGAATGATGGCACCATGAGGAGTGAGTAAAGGTTGATCGGTTGCTCTGTAAGATAATAAAAGGTGATTGCATTGAACCTTGAAGGAGATGAACAATCACTCCTTTTATTATAAATAGATAATGAGAAGGTGATAGATTCCATGACTGTTGTTTCACTCAGGATGCATGATTCTGGATAGTTTAAGTGCTTCTGAGGATGTTACGTCTACTTACCCCAACCCCCACTCCTCACGGCGATTGAGAGAGATAGAGAGATCCGGGTTTTGAATAAACTCTTTCCACTTTAATACAGCGCAGTTGGTGTGTGATCCTGCACTGAATATCATATTATCCACCACCCTGACAGCAGCCTCAATACCTTCATTCTGAAACAGTCAAGTTTTTGCACCAGTTTCTGACCTTCATGAAGAATATGAATCCATATTCTCAGAGATGCAAGGTACCTCCTTAAGGTCTAGACCATAAGACTATAAGACATAGGAGCAGAAATTAGGCAAGTTTGCCCATCGAGTCTACTCTGCCATTCAATCATCGCTGATAAATTTCTCAAAGCCATTCACCGACCTTCTCCCTGTATCCCTTGATCCCTTGGATAATCAAAAAAAACTACCTCCATCTCAAATATACTCAATGACCTGGCCCCATAGCCTTCGCTGGCAATAGAATTCAAAGATTCACCATTCCCTGATTAAAGAAGTTTCTTCATATCAACGTTCTAAAAGATATTCGCTTTAAGCTAAGGCTGTGTCCTTGGGTCCTAGTCTCTCCGACAAATGGAAACATCTTATGAACATCCAGTCTGTCCAGGTCATTCAGTATTCTGCATGTTTCAATTACATTTCCTCTCTTCCTTCTTAACCTTTATCAAGTATATACCCAAAGACTCAAACATTCCTCATAAAATAAACTTTTCACTCCTATGATTATTCCCGTGAAAGTCTTCTGAACACACTCCAGGGACAATATGTCCTTCCTGAGATATGGGCCTCAACAGAGCGCCAACACTCCAAATGTAGTCTGACCAAAGCTGTATACAGCCTGTTCTTATATTCAATTCCTCTCCTAATAAATGCCATCAACAATAAATGCATTTGCCCTCTTAACTACTGCCTCAACCTGCAAGCTTACCTTAAGAGAATCCTGCACTAAAACTCCTAAGTCCCTTTGCACTTCATACTTCTGAATTTTCTCCCCATTTAGAAAATAGACCATGCCTTTATTCTTCGTGCCAACGTGCATGACATCACACTTCCCGACGGTGGAATGCATCTGTCAACACCTTTATTGGCCAATTCCTTCTTCAGCTTCTCCACCTTCTCTATACAATCTGTCCATCTGCTTATCTTTGTACCGTCTGCAGACTTAGCCAGAGTGCCCACAGTTTTATCATTTAGATTGTTAACGAAACAAGTAAAAAGTTACGATTCGAACACTGAGCCTTATGGAACACCTCTTGTCACCGGCTGCCATCCTGAGAAGGACCATTTTATTCCCACTCTCTGCTTTCTGTCAGACAGACAAGCTTCTATTCATGCGACTACCTTGCTTCTAACACCGCAGACCCTTGTCATACTCAGTCATCTCCTGTGTGACACCTTGTCAAAGGCCTTCTTGACATCCAAGATAATATCCATTGGCTGTAATCTTGATCGAGCCTGCTCATTTCTTCTTCAAAGATTTCCAACAAAATTGTCAGGCATGACCTTCCCTTGATGGAACCATGATGGTTTACCTATTTTACCAAACACGTCCAAATATTCAGAAATCTCATCCTTCACAAGAGATTCCAGGATCTTACCCACGACAGAGGTTAAGCTCATCGTTGCGTCTTCATTTTGTCTTTTTACCTTACTCCCTGGGTAAAAACGGATGTCACGTTAGTGGGTTTCCAATGCTCTGGGATTGTTCCTTCTCGAGCGTTTCCTGAAAAATCACCACTATCACCTCCACTAACTCATCCACTATCTCGCTTATAACACAAGGATTTAATCCCTCTGGTTCAGGTTATTTAACCAACTTTAAGCCATTCAGCTTTTTCCTCGCATGTTCTCCATGGTGGTGGCGGCCACCATACTCAGCTCCAGCCCCTCACTCTACTGCATTCGTCATGGTTACCTCATTCTCCATGTATCATGCCTCTTTTTACTCGGGGTAAGTCTCTGCTGCATTCTGAATTACTCCAAAAATCTCCTGCTATTGCTGCTCCACTGTCTTTCCTGCTGGGCCCTTCTACCAGTCAATTCTATCCAGCTCGTCTCTCAGGTCACTGTTATTGCCTTTAGTCAGCTTTAATACCGTTACCTCTGGTTCTAACTTCTCCATCTGAAATTGTAGAGTAAATTCAATCATATTATGATCACTGCGTCCTATGATTTCCTTCACCTAAAGCTCCCTTATCTAGTGTGCCTGGACAATCTGCTCCAAAAAGCCACCTCATAGACATTCTAGAATTCCTTTTCTTGGAAACCACCATCAAGCTGAATTCCCAGCCCACCTCCGTAATGAAATCCCACATGATCACTGTAACTTTGTATTTCCTACACATCTTTCTAGCTCCTGGTGTATCTTGCACCCCAGCACCCAAATACTTTTTGGAGGCCTGAACAGAACTCCAACTACTTTTTTAAACCTTTTTGGTTCCTCAATTCTACCGACACAATTCTGCTCCATTTGACCTTACTTCATTTCTTATTATTGACTTAATTTCCTTTCTTACTAATTAGACAACCCCATTCCCTCTGTCCAACTGCCTATCTTTTTGATAGGATGCATATCCTTGAATATTCAGCTCCCAATCCTGATCCTCTTGCAGCGATATCTCCGTGATGGCGACCTGCCAATTTGTGTATGAGTCACAAATTATTTACCTTATTCCTTATACTGCATGCATTCCGATAAAACAGTTCAGCCCTGTATTAGCCATCCCTCGTCTCATTGTCATGTGTTTGTTCTGTGTGTTTGAAGTTTGATTGCTAACACTTTCCATACCCTCTGCGTCTGTGCTGGAGATTTGAATAACTTTAAGTCATAGAGTCATAGAGATCTACAGCATAGAAACAGACCGTTCGGTCCAACCCGTCAATGCCGACCAGATATCCCAAAACAATCTAGTCCCATCTGCCCACCACCCGGCCCATATCCCTCCAAACCCTTCCTATTCATATAACCATCCAAATGCCTCTTGAATGTTGCAATTGTACCAGCCTCCACCACTTCCTCTGGCAGCTCATTCCATACACGTGCCAGCCTCTGCGTGAAAACGTTGCCTTTAGGTCTCTTTTATATCTTCCCCCCCACCCCCCGCCCGCCTCACCCTAAAACTATGCCCTCTAGCTCTGGACTGCCTAATCCCAGGGAAAAGACTTTGTCCATTTATCCTATCCATACCTCTCATAATTTTGTAAAGATATTTCAGGTCACCCTTCAGTCCCCGACGCTCCAGGGGAAACAGCCCCAGCCTGTTCAGCCTCTCCCTATAGCTCAAATCTTCCAACCCTGGCAACATTCTTGTAAGTCTTTTATGAACCCTTTCAAGTTTCACAACATCTTTCCGATAGGAAGGAGACCAGAATTGCACGCAATATTCCGACAGTGGCCATACTAATGTCCTGCACAGCCGCAACATGACGTCCCAACTCCTGTACTCAGTACTCTGACCAATAAAGGAAAGCTTAGCAATCGCCTTCTTCTTGAGTTCTGCAGTCTTAACCCCTCCTTTAATGCGGGTTTTCTAATTTTCAGTATAACTGACACCAGTCCACACTCACTTAGCTTAAAGTCAAGTCTACAGCACTAGTTGTGCGATTTGCCAGGACTGTGGTCCCAACACGGTTCAGATGAAGACCGTCCGATCAGGCCAGTGCCCTCCTTTTCCAGTACTGCTGTCGATGCCCCATGATACAAACCCATTTCTCATACACCAAACTTTGAGCCACGCATTTTCCTGGTGACCCTGTGTTAATTAGCTCATGGGTCAGGCCGTAATCCAGAGATTATTTACTTTTTGATTCTGTTTTCTAATTTAGCTCCGAGCTGTTCGTATCCCTTAGCATAACCTCTGCCATAGTTTTATCTCTGTCGTTGGTACCTACACAGACCATGACGAATAGATCTTTACCCTCCCACTCCAAGTTACTCTCAGCCGGGATGAGATATCCCTTACCCAAACACCAGTATGTAACGCAAATTTCAGGACTCTCAATCCCGAACACAGAGAACAGTGTCTATGCCGCCAACTACACTATCCTCAATTACAATAACATTTCTATTATCTTGCCCCACTTGAAAGTTTCCCTCAACTCGGTGCTGTTGCCAATCAGTTCATCCTCCCTGCAGTCCCCATTCTCATCCACACAGGGAACGAGACTCTTGAACCTGTTAGACACGGACAAGGGCTGAGGCTCCTGCCACTCTACACCTGGATCCCTCTATCTGCCTCACTCATAGCCAATCCCTCCGCTTTCTAATCACTGGCTGAATTTGAGTCAGTTGATCTAAGGAGTTTAACCGTCTCTTGAATCACAGCATCCAGGGATCCCTCCCCTTCCCTGATGCTCGCAATGTTTGACGCTCAAACTCCAGCTCATCGACTCAGAGCCAGAGTTCTTCTTGCATGCAACATTTACTCCAGATATGGCCACTGGGAACCACAGTGGGGTCCACCACTCCAACATCATGTCGAAACAACACATCACCTGACCCTCCATCCTTATTTTATTTAACTACTTTTGTATTGTCCCTTTACAATTTTCATTTGTTTTTGAACATCTACTTATGCAAGTTGTAACCAATAAATTAACATGATTCAATTTAAGACAGATTCAAATTTAACACACTCCCTATTAGCAAATCGGATCACATCCTCCCTTTGTCAAACCTGCTCATTATCTTCTGAAAGAATTCTGACAGACTTGTCAGCAGAAACCAATCCTTGATGAAGCCATGCTGACTCAGCCCTACTTTATCATGTATCTCCAAGTACTCTGCAATCTCATTGCTAGCAATGCACTGTAAATCCCTAATAAAGACCGATGCCAGGCTAAACTGCCCGATGATTTCCTGTATTTTGCCTTTCTTCCTTCTTACACAGAGATTGTACATTGTCCATTTTCCAGTTCTCTGGGACTCTGTCTGATGATAGTAATTCCTGAACAGTCACGAACAATGGTTTCACAATTTCCTCCACTAATTCCTTCAGAACTTTAGTTGTTATCCTTCCAGTCTGTGTGATTTATCCATTTGCAAAAATCCACTGCAGCTTCCACAGTACCTTCTCCACAGCGCTGATCACTGCACCCATCCCTCACCCTTGACTCTCTTGAAGTTATGGAATGTTCCTAATGTCTACCATTGTGAGGATTGATGGAAAGTACCTATTCAGTTCATTCTCCAATTCTTTGCTCTCCGTTTCTCTGCAGCCAGCCTCAATTTCTGGTTCTCCAATGTTCACTCTCCCCTTTTATATATCTTAACAAAACTTTTGCAATCTCCTTTTCTAAAGTGAGTAGCTTACATGTTTCGTGTTCACCATTTTATTGCTTTTAAATTTGTCCTCTGCTGCTGTACAAAGGCTTTCCAACATTAGACAGGCTGAGTGAGAGCAGTCCAGTTAAGTGACTGTCGAAAATATACTAATGTAACTATACTAATCCTATTGTCCATCATTGGGTAGCGCGGTGACGCAACACTGCTGCCTCACAGTGCCATGGATCCGGGTTCAATTCCAATCTGCGGATACTGTCTTTGTGGGATTTTTACAATCTCTCCGTGTCTGCATTGGGTGAATTAACTCTTTTCTCTGTCCACATGATGTTTCTTTGTTTGTTTCAGGTTTCTGCCATCTACAGTATATTTGCTTATGTTCAATGGAGAATTGCTGCAAATATTGTAAAAGTGGCTCCGTTGCTCGGGCACCCCGAGTGCTTGGGAATCTTGCCCAGCTAACTTTGTGAGTGCATGTCCCTGATTAACTACTCTGTTTCTCTCAATCCCTGAGTCCATCCGTCACTGCATGCAGCCTTTCATCGAGCCACCCCAGGATTCCCCACACCCCATCGCCTGGCACTGGATGTTCCCTACGCAGGGACACTGGGCACTTTCTGACCCGCTAGGGATGCGGGGTAAAGACCTTGCCATTAAAAGGAACAGAATAGCTATAATCCAATGGAACAACAAAACAGAGTAAACAGGCTGAATTGCACCCATTAGTTCTGACATTTCCTGGTCTTTTGCACTTACTTTTGTTTATCCTCGTCTATCTACAAATAGGTGCTCCATAGGTATACATTGTCACCCAGGTTTGGTGGAGGTGAGAGATATCAAACCCTATGGTCATTGCGACTGATTCATTGGGCTCCACTCTCCTAGTTAATGAGGTTGCACTTACGTTTTTATTGATAAGTCTATCCATTTTAAAGAAAAGGTCTTGCCGGAGTTGTGCTGAAAGGATATTTTCAATGTTGGAGAGACTAGATTATGCCACGTGCCAATGAGGTTAGGAATAGGAAGGCAGTACAGTTAAAAACATTGCCAAATAGCTAGTAGGGTAGGCAGCACTTCCAATATCTGGATCATTGGGATTCCTGGGTCAGTATGAAATACACAAGAAGGAGGTGATTGACGTGAACTGGCAGCAAACTCCTGGCAGGCAGGTTTGCTATTGAGGGTTTAAACTAGTGTGGCGTTGGGGGAAGGCGGGGAGCCAGAGCAGTCCATCCACAAGCACAGTGACTGAAGAGCAGTTCGAGACTAATCCCAGTACAGCTAAGGCCAACAACAAACTGGCAGAGGGGAGTGAGCACAATGGGACTATCAGTGTGAAGTTTGCTGATTTTAATGTGAGCAGTATGCCAGGCAAGACAGATGAGCTTGGAGCTTGGAGTTTGAATGAGTATAGATAACTGTTATATAACTATTCCAGAGATTTGGTTGAGAGAGGGATCAGAAAACAATCAATCCAATGGGTCCATAGAGATGTGAAGAATATGCAGTGAGAGGCTGGAGACGGTTGTTTGAAGTAAATAATTATCCAGCAGATTATTGGAATTGGACAGTGTGGGATGCAATGTTCAGATTGAAGGGACAAGGGAGAAAACAATGTTTTCTGCTTTACTGACAGTCTTTTGTAACCTCCTGTTACCAGAGAATAGACGAGGAGAATTTACATCAGGGAAACTCAAACCAAATATCAGGTCAGGAACTGATGGAGTTAGGCTGAAGTGTATTTATTTCAATGCAATAATTATTATGTGTAAGACCGATGAACTGTAAGACAGAAAGCAGAGAGTGGGGATAAAAGGTTTCTTCTCAGGATGGCAGCCAGGAACTAAGTGGTGTTCCACAAGACTCAGTGTTGGGACCACAATTTTTCAATTTCTGCATTCATTAGCTATACGAAGGAACTGAGGGAAGTTTGGCTAAGCTTTCAAACAGTGCAAAGATAGATAGAGGGACAGGTAGCATTGAAGAGGTGGTTCGGCTGCAGGAGGGTGCTCTAGCGCATCTCCTCAACTTCCCACACCACCGCCCTTGAACTCCACCCATCCAACTACAACAAGTGTGAACGTCTCTGGTGCTCGTCTTCCATCTCACCAACCACAGGATACAACGCATCATCCTCCGCCATTTCTGCCACCAAAAGTCAGACCCCACCATCAGAGATATACTTCCTCCCCAACTCTATCATCAAACTGCTAAGACCATTCCCTCACAAATAGCCTCATTAGGTCCACGCGGCCCCACTAAGCCACCTTCCACACCTGGCACATTCCCTTGCCATTGCAAGAGGTATGAAACCTGTGCCAACACCTTCCTCCTCACCTCCACCCAAGGCCCGAAATTATCCTTCCACATCAGGCAGACAACATCCTGTGCATCCATACACCTAATCTAGTCTGTCCAATTGCTCCTAGTCTCCACTACATTGGCGAGACAGGACGTCAACGTGCAGAACAGTTCAGTGAACACTCTCGGACACCCAAACCCAACAACCCCACTGCCTTGTGGTTGAATACTTCAACTCCTCCTCCCACTCCGCCAAGGCCTTGCAAGGTTTTAACCCCCTCCACTGCCACATTCTAGCCATCTGACTTCTGAAAACAGAACATATCATCTTCTGCCTTGGGACCCTCCAAACACACCAGGACAAATTCACTAGTTTCCTCATGTCCCCTCCACATTATCCCAGATCAAACCCTCCAACTCAGTACCACCCTCTTGAACTGCCCTACCTGTCCATCTTCCTTCCCATCTATCCACTCTACCTTCTACTCTGAAATATCACTAACACCACCCACCTTCATCTAGCTATCGCCTTCCAATCTATCTTTCTCCCAGCCCCAGCCTCTCCCATTTATCTCTCTGCCCCCTTCCATCCACCCCACATTCATGATGAAGGCTTTATGCCTGAAACGTCGAATCTCCTGCTCCTCGGATGCTGCCTGACAGACAGTGCTTTTCTTTGACCACACTTTTTGACTCTGATCTCCAGCATTTGCGGTCCTCACTTTCACCTGCTGAAGGATTTTCACAGGTCTGTAGAGTGAGCAAAGAAGTGGCAGATGGAGTACAATGTGGGAAAGTGTGGGAAAGCGTTTTGCCAAGATGAATAGAGGCATGGACTATTTTCTAAATAGCACGCAAATTCAGAAATCTGAAGTGCAAAAAGACTAGGGAGCTCTAGTCCAGTAGTTTTGAAAGGTAAAGTTGCAGGTTGTCAGTAGTTCTGAAGGCAAATACAATGATGGCATTTATTTCAAGAAGGCTTAAATATAAAAGCAGGGATGTACTTCTAAGGCTCTACAAAACTTTGGTCATGTTACACTTGGATTATTGTGCGCAGTTTTGGGTCCCATACCTCAGGAAGGATGTACTGTACCTGGAGCGTTTTCAGATGAGATTCACGAGAATGGTGCCAGGAATGAAAAGCTTAACCTAATTTTGAGGGCTCTGGGTCTGTATTTGATAGAGTTCAGAAAGATGTTAGGAGGTCTAATTGAAACTTACAGAATACTAAATGCCCTGGGACAGAGTGGATTTTGGGAAGATATATCCAAGGGTAGGAGAGACTAGTTACCCGAGGGGACAGAGTAAAGAGAAGACCTTGGGCGGCACGGTGGCACAGTGGTTTGCACTGCTGCCTCACAGCGCCAGAGACCCGGGTTCAATTCCCGCCTCAGGCGACTGACTGTGTGGAGTTTGCACGTTCTCCCCATGTCTGCGTGGGTTTCCTCCGGGTGCTCCGGTTTCCTCCCACAGTCCAAAGATGTGCAGGGTCAGGTGAATTGGCCATACTAAATTGCCCGTAGTGTTAGGTTAGGGGTATGGGTGGGTTTCGCTTCGGCGGATCGGTGTGGACTTGTGGGGCCGAAGGGCCTGTTTCCACACTGTATTCTAATCTAATCTAAACCTTTTCAAACAGAGATAAGGAGAAACCTCTTCAGCCAGAGAGCCGTGAATCTATGGAATTCACTGCCACAGAAGGCTGTCAAGGCCAGGTCATTGAGTAAATTTAAGAGTGATACAGATAGTTTCTTGACTGTAAAGTGGATCAAAGGTGACAGGTAGAAAGCGTGAGAATGGGCTTGAGAAGCTTAACAGCCAACATTGAATGGCAGAGCAGGCTGAATGAGCCTAATGACCAAATTTCTGCTCCAATGTCTTCTGGTTGTATTGTTAATATTGGCTCATTCCTCATTGGAGTTATATCCTGGAATTTGATCTTCAAATGATTTTTAAAGAGTAAAATTTCAATACTGATAACTGGTAAATATCATATAAAATTTGGAAAGTGCAAGACAATGTCTTCAGTTACAAACAAAAACTCCTTTCCTTATAAATAATAAGTATTAACTACTATTTCTAAATTACTCACTGATATGCAAGTCTGTTCTCAAACTCCATAATCCATTTTGTCCTTCACAGATTTACATCTCCATCTGCTCCCCACTCACCAATCCTGTCCAATACCACCATCATGATATCCCAGTCTCATTCTCAGTCTCAGTGCAACTTCTAAATGAACCATGATTTGTGTCTTTGTTTAATCCAGATGCAACAGTTTCAAGTTCCTTCTAACCATATGTCCGTCACTAAAAAAAAATGGTCTTGAGGATGTTTAACTTGTTCTCTGTACAATCGGGGTAACAGTTAATGGTGTTCAAGCCATTGACTCATACTCTAGAACCACAGAATAATAGTCTGTGGATAGCTCATGAGGGAAATTAAAAGCAACTATTTTTATTTGCCATAAAAGCCCAGCTGCTTGCCCCAAGACCTTTAGAGAAGTCAATGTGTCATTCTTCCCTCGTCAGGTTTCAGTGTGACTTTTGTGATGAACATGTGGGTGTTATGCACCTTTAACAGAATTAAAAGCCAGTAATAACTACCTGACAGCGTCAAGTCTTCTGAAAAATAGATTTAATGTAACATTTGGTTGAACAACTCGATTAGCTCATATTCTCAAGACAAAAACAAATTCAGCCAAACAGTTTAAATTATACCACAAAAAAGCCACATCCAATCAAGTTTGAATTTAGTCTATTGAGAATCGTAAAAGCCAATGACACAGTCCAATGGTTTGGGCGTACAAGACCGCGGGAAATTGAACAGTTGAGAGGAGAACTGCTAAGTTACCAGCACACAAAGACTGCCTGAAAAATAGCTCTCCTCTCGGTACCTTTATTGATTAGTAACTGGTAAAAGCATAATTCCAAAGAAGAAAAGAAGACAGGAGTATGGAGAAGAACCGAAAGCTTCCTGGTTTTGAGATAAGAAGTTTTGTTGTGTAATTCTTAATTAGGAGTCTTATCGGACTAGTATAGTCGGGGGGGAAAGGGGAGGCAAAAGATAGTTTTGAGGAAGAAGTTGTTAATAGTCGTTCATTTATTATTCTCTGTTATACTTTAAGAAATAAAGTTGTTAATTTTTACTTCAAATAGTTTTGGACTTTAGAATTATCACGGACTACTGCAGTGGATAAAACTTTTCTCTGTTGTTGGTTTTAAATTAATAAGCAGGATATGTATCCTGTGTTGTAACACTGCAACCCCACAGGAATGTGCTTTACTCTTTACTGTCCTGTGGAACAGCTGAACCAAATACTCAGTTCAAGGTCGGTATAACATGCTGCACTGACCAGGGCTTCATGCATCCTGTGAGAGAAGAACAGAAGTAAAGATAGCTCCCTTCCTCTGCCTGATTCCCGTATTATTACAGTTCATTTCTATTTAGGTAGGTGATCATTCCCTGTTAAAAGTGAATTCAATCTCGTTGAAATTCTCCCCGAGAGTGATGCACATCTCCATACGCATCTCTGGTGTTGGCTTTATTGATGCTGACGTACAGATGTAAGGAGCTTATAAATTCCATGTCAGTCGTAGCACATAGAGAAGGAATGGCTTTTTTGTGGCACAGGAAAAAAACAGCGATGTCTAAGTGAGAGAAAAGTATTATTGCGATCATCCCTGAGAGTGTTGTTGAGGCAGTATTTGGGATATTGTGGATAGACTTTCTCTCAAGTTTCACCAGACAAATCCCTGGGATGATGGCACCATGAGCAGTAAGTGAAGCTCAGTGAGAGAATAAGAGGTGATTGCATTGAACCTTAAGGGGGATGGACAGTCACTCATGCTGTTCTAAACAGGCACTGATACGATGATAAATTTCATGGCTTTTATTACTCGATTTACATGATTCTCAATAGACTAAGAACATCCGAGGACGTTCACCTCATCCCACCCCCACTCCACATGTTGATTGAGAGAGACAGAGGTTCGGTCTTTGAATAAATTATCCCCACATGAATACAGTGCATTTAGTGTGTGATTCTGTATTAAACGTCATGTTATCCACAAACCCGACAACAGCCACAATACCTTCATTATAAAGCAGTTAACTATTCCAACCAGCTTCTGACATCCATGGAGAACATGGTTCTGCCTTCTCAGAGATGGAAGATGCTTCTCTGAGACTTGAGACAAAACATCTGGCTACTTTCCTCACTGCCAGCAAACCACATTAAAATGCCATGTGTCCCACAGGCAATGGAGCCACGAGGAACATCGTGGATCCGTCTCTGAGTGCATTCTCTGCACCATTGATTTCTCAGGTTGGAGCATCATGGCACCCTCCTGTCCCTGTATAAGTGTCTCGAGGTGCTGAATGGCTTATCCAGGTCTCATGCAACAGGTTCATGGGTCTAACTTGGCCCTGCCTGTTCCTGTTTAACAGCTTGATGTGGTAATCAGGCCCCTCTTCTTTCTGTGGAACAGGCAGGAGGTTGAATGGGGTGTCCCTCTCTTTGTTCAATAGTTTCGATGGGCTGAAAGGCTTCTAAATATCCGTTTCTAACGTGCTTGAGATGCTGAATGACTCTTCATTTAACTGTGGAAATGTAGATCGTCTGGCCTTGCTGTTACAAGAATGTTACCAACACTTTAACAGCACAAGCCTGAATGCTGTCCGGGTCTTACTGCACATAGACACAGACTGGTTCAGGAGCTGAGGTGTGACACATTGTTCTGAACATTGGGTGATCTTCAGTGACCATCCCCATTTCTGATCATATGATGAGGAAAGACAGTGATGAAGCAGCTGAGCATGTTTGTTTTGAGGCAGCTACCCTGAGGATCTCTGGCAGAGATGTCCCAGGACTGAGAGGATTGTCCGCCACCGAACACAAACATCTTCCTTTGTGCTCTGAAAGACCCCAACCAGTGGGGTGGGTACACCTGATTCCTATTAAGCTCAAATAAGTAGGTGGTCCTGATGCCATCCACAGTCAAATAAAACCTTGTTACCAAGGCCATTCACTCTTTCCTGAGCCCCTGTGTTCACCTCTTGTTCATATCAATAGATGATGGTGTATGTGTAGGGAGTGTTTTCCTCTCATAGAGGGTAATCAATGCCAGAAATTATCCGGGCTAGATAGTGAGGGAAGTTACATCACTGAACGTATTCAAAGAGGTGGTCTATGAATTTTTGACCTGTCAGAGAGCTAAGGGGTGTGAAGAATTGGACATTAAAGACGGGTTAATGCCAACGGTAGATCAGCCATGATGGTATACAATGGCCTGATCGGCGGAGTCACCTCATCTTGCTCCTTATGTTCTCATATTCTGTAATTACAAAGTTAATGATTGTAATTTTCCTGAACGTTCTGTTATTGTATGTTGCAGTCAGAGAGATGTGAGTCATCTCAGGGTGAGGTATGGGGGCTGTATTCACAGTGTATCTGGGTCTCCAACATGACCAACAAATGAAGCACAAGTCGCAGAGAGGAGACACTCTGTAAAGAGACCAGAGGTATCTTTCGAAACCAGCCTAGTTTTCCAAATAACATTTTCCAACCCACACCAAACGGTGTGACAGTCTTGAGGGATTGAATGATATCAGGTGTTTCTGTGGACCAGCTATTTGGAGCAGGTGGCCTCCATCTGCTAATTCCAGAAGCTGTGAGGAGCTGAATAGAAATCGGGACAGAGGACTGAGCAGCATGAGTGGGCTATTAGACACTTTGTCACCTCTCCACCACTCACAAAGTCCATGGGTAATGTTATTGTGGTCTCAGCAGCACTCTTCTGCCTGTATACCATTTTCCTACATTCACTTGTCTGTCAAATGTCACCAAATATATCTTTGAATAAATGCAAACATCCAGGCACCACAAACTTCTGGGGAAGGGAATTTCCACTTGTACAGCCCTTTGAAAATTTCTCTTTTGTGTTTCAACCAATGTGGAAGGTCACTATGTCCTTTTCCAGTCCCACTCCTCCGCTGGTTACAACAATCTTAAATGCAACTAATTTTATGATGTGACCAAGGATCTAGGTTTCCGAGTAGGTCATTTTCTAGAAAGGTGTGAGACACAGAAATTTGAACTCATAACAAATGGTAAAATGATAGAGTGCCCCAAACGTTATTCTGCCTTTGAAGTTATTCTGCTCACACAAGCTACTGGTAGTGGGATTTCACTCTGGAACAGTTGGATTTGGCTGAATTCACTTTGTTTCAAGCAGTGGAGAGATTCTAGTGAATCCTCACCAGGAATCCTTCACAGTTGGTAAAGATAACTCAGGGATTTTATGGACTCACACTTTGCTATCAGACGGAATAAAGTAACAGAGAGAGGTCAATAGGCTGCTGCTTCTCAGGCAAGGAACATTTTTCTCCCTCTCTGTGTTGAAACATACAATAATGACAACTGAACACCAAACTGGACTATGTGTGTTCTCCTGGAACATTCTCTGGAAAACCTGATTATAGATTATATGCAAGTGCGTCATTCGTTTCAATCGCAAAAAACGTCCCCAATTTATAATTTGAAGACATGCTTACATGGATCTGTGTAAGTTGTAAATATTGATAGGTGTCTTCAGAGTATGTGTGCTAATATCAAGACATCTTTTTCTTAAAATTTATTATCTAGCTTTAGTCTCCCTGACAAGAGATAATATGCAACCAGTTGATACACTTTTCAGAAAGTCATGGATGGTTCAATACTATTTCTCAGCTAAGATCGAAACTGATAATCCCCCATAACAAAAGGCCGGCATTTCAGGAATGAGTAAATGGAAACCTCTTTGAAAATCTTCGAAAAGAATGATATCCTTTCATTTTAATTTAGGGGATAAAACCTGCACACAGTACATCAGGTGTGGTCTCAGTAATGCCCTGTACAGATGCACTTACACATTCCTGCGATTAAGCATGATACATTTTGCCAGAAACAGCGTTATTGCACTTAACTTCCAAATCACTTGCTGCATCTGCAGACTGACTTCATATGGTTCATCTTCCAGGAACATGGAAACCGTCTGTATCAAAGCGTTCTGCAATCTCTCTGCATTTACATTGTTTACCATTGTTTTACTCTTCATGCTAAAATAGACAACTTACCTTATGTTATTTCTGCTGAAGGTTTGCTCACTAACCTTCCCTGTCTGTATCACATTGCAGATTCACTACCTCCATTTGACGACACATTAAATGACCATGTTAATGTACGAGCTAATTGAGCTCCAAGTCATTCACCTCCCTTTCCTTCAGATCTTTGAAGCAGATTATTGATTACTGATGACCCCACAGTGATCTCTGAGGCACTCCATCAGTTACAGCTTTGCAGCGTGAAAATAAACATTTATCTCCATTTTCTAATTCCTGTTAGCGACTGATCTTAGCTGGACAGGAGAGTCAATGTTCCCTGTTCCTGTGTAGCCGTTCAGGCGGGTTGAATGGCTTGCTACTGGGCTGTGTAATGTTCTCAACGAGCTGAATTACTTCATTCTATATTGCTGTGTAATCCCTTAGAGGGGCAGAATGGTCTCCTCTTGTCTCATTGCAACGATTCTGTCTGATTGAATGGGGTGGTCCCCTACCATGTAACAGCATCGAGTGGTGGATTGAGAAAACAACACATGGTGTAGGGGCAGCAGTATATCTCTGCAACAGCATCGAGTGGTGGATTGAGGGAACAATATATGATGCAGGGGCAGCAGTTTATCTCTGTAACTGCCTCGAGGGGTGGATTGAGGGAACAACACATTGGGTGGGGAAGCAGTTGGCCATTTGGCTGCACCATTCAGAATGCTCATGGTTGGTCCGAGTGTGTCTGTCCATCCGTCTCCAGTCTGTTCCCAATTAGCATTGGCTCTCCTGTCGAGCAAAGATCAGTCAAGTTCAGACTTATACATTTAATGGTAAGTTCCCAGGGAGTGTAGCTGAACAAAGAGACCTTGGAGTGTAGCTTCATATCTCCTTGAAAGTGGAGTCACAGGTAGATAGGATAGTGAAGAAGGCGTTTGGTATGCTTTCCATTATTGGTCAGAGTATTGAGTAAAGGAGTTGGGAGGTCATGTTGCTGTTGTACAGGACATTGGTGAGGCCATTGTTGGAATATTGCCTGCAATTCTGGTCTACTTCCTATAGGAAAGATGTTGTGAAGATTGAACGAGTTCATAAAAGATTTACAAGGATGTTACCAGGGTTGAAGGATTTGAGCTATAGGGAGCGGGTGAACAGGCTAAGGCTGTTTTCCCAGGAGTGTCGGAGGCTGAGGGGTGATCTTATAAATTTTTACAAAGTTATGAGGGGCATGGATAGTGTAAATAGGCAAAGTCTTTCCCCTGGGGATGGGGAGTCCAGAACTAGAGGGCATAGGTTTCGGGTCAGAGGGGAAAAATTTAAAAGATACCTATGGGGCAACTTTTTTCACGTAGAGGGTGTACGTGTATGGAATGAGCTGCCAGAGGAAGTGGTAGAGGCTGGTACAATTGCAACATTTAAGAGGCATTTGGATGGGTAAATGGATAGGAAAGGTTTGGAGGGATATGGGCCACTTGCCGGCAGGTGGGACGAGATTGAGTTGAGATATCTGGTCGGCATGGACGGGTTGGAACGAAAGGTCTGTTTCCATGCTGTTCATCTCTTTGACACTATAAACGAGTCTTCACTGCTCCCTGAGGATGAGGACACCACAGGTAGCACAACACTAAAGTGAAAGGTACGTCCTTATTTCTTTGTGGGACCTGTTATTTTAAAACTTTGTTAAATTAACATCAAACCACCACCTCTTTTCAGATGTAAGGACAGAATAATTAGGAATAAGCATAAGCCATTCCGGACTCCAAACCTGTCCCACATTCCCAATGACCATATTTAATCGAATATGTATCAAACCCAGCATCTGCTGCTGTCTCAAGAAGAAAATACCTGATAGCATAACACCACATGAAAAAAGGAGCGGAATGAGGCCATTCGACCCATCGAGTCTGATATGCCATTCAATAAGGTTCTTATATGTTCCTCAACCTCATTCTCCTGCCTTCCCCCAAGAATCCTCGATCCCCTTATAAATCCAAAACTTATCAATTTGTATATGTATCTACGTGTGCTTATGTTTGTCCATCTGCTTGTCACCTGCGTATTTGTGCATCTACGTCTATCTTTCTGTGTATCAACCTATGTGTTTCTAACTATGTTTGTGACTATTTGTATACGACTCTATATGTCTGCGTGTGTTTCTACTTGTGTGTATGTCTACCCGCTTGTATGTATTGTGTTAGTCCGTATATTGGGATGATGCAAATAATTCTGTGTATTTCTGTGTCTGCATCTGTGCAGTGAGGTATCTGTATTTTTTGGGGGGAGGGGGTTTGAAGGGCTGAAGTTCGAAATGCCAGTGTGTTTAAAGTAAGAATTGACTTTTGCTGAACACTGATCCTTAATCGGTCAGTGGGAGGTGGATATTTCAGAGGCATCCCAGCCTGCTTCATCTTGTACTAGAGTCCTCCCCACATGGCGGGGGCGTGGGTGTAAGGGAATGGATATTGGGAACTCCACCACTCGGCATGGCCATTTCTGTTTTATTCCAGGCTATTTCTCTTGGAATAGGAGAAAGGGATGGAGTGAGTGAGGGAAGGAGTAGATGGCCCTGCTGTTAGTGCTAGTGGAGGTGGATCTGGGGTGAATTGTGAGTTTTGAATCCATATAGTATTATTAATGTATGGGGTATTACGTAGGTGACAGAGAAAGTGTGGGAAGAAAGGTGCTGAATTAAATAGTGAGAGCGGTAGTGCCTGAGCCTTATTTGGAGATAGAGTATGAGGATTGTCTGGGACTAGGTGCTATAACAGATATACAGAGAGGGTGACGGAGCAGAGAGAATAGGGTGACCTTTATCCTGACAGATGGGGGAGGATATTGATGCTTGTCCTGTATTGATGGAGACATCCTCAGATCATCTCAGCGTCAGGTGAGCCTCCCCGAATGTCCTGTCCAAGTCTATCATTAATGATGACACAGACTGCCCCTCAGATTCCACAGAATCAGTTTAGGTAGAACTTCCAAATTAAAGTTTGTGAGAAGATTTGTAGCTCGGGTGCTCGTTGTTGTGGTTCTGTTCGCCGAGCTGGAAATTTTTGTTGCAAACGTTTCGTCCCCTGTCTAGGTGACATCCTTAGCGCTTGGGAGCCTCCTGTGAAGCGCTTCTGTGGTGTTTCCTCCGGCATTTATAGTGGCCTGTCCCTGCCGCTATAGCGGTTGCAGTAAGTCTGAGCATCATATGCTCTGGAAATTAGATATGCAAGTATCATGGACACTGCGGTTTTATTGGATGTTCTCAAGTTGCACCTAAACTGTATTAACTAAGTGATTGCTTATGGTGTGCAAAATAAATTCTGTACGTGTATGTGAGGTGGGTTGAAGAGTATGTTGTGAAGCAAACTAGAGAGCAGTTTAATTTGGATTTGGTGTTGTGTGATCAGAAGGACGAATTAATAACTTTGCTCTGAAGCAGCTTTTAGGGAATAGTGACGTTAATAAGGTGCATTTTACACAGTGTCTGCATGAATATAAAATGCTTGAACATTCTGGTTAAACGTCATGGTATCCTGGAGGGTAGAGGGTCAAGTTGAACTCCACTGAATTGGGAAAGTACAACATAACATAAATTGAGAGGCAAGCAACGTTTGTTAGAGTCATAGAGTCAGACATCACGGAGACAGGCCCTTCGGCCCAAACTCGTGCTTTCCGACCAAAATGTCCATCCACGCTAACTCCATTTCCCTCCTATTGCCTGGCATCCTTCTGGTCCTTTCATGTCCATGTATTTGTCCAAATGCCTTTTAAATGTTGTGAATGTTTCCGCCTCAACCTCTTCCGCTGGCACATCATTCCATATGCGTATCACCCCTGTGTGTAAAGCACTTGCTCCTCAGGTTTCCTTTTATTGTTTCCCCTCTGATCTTAAACTGAGGCCCTCTTTTCCATAATTGCCTAACACTGGAAAGAAAATCTGAGTGCATTCACTCTGTCCATCCTTCCCATGATCTTATACAGTTCTATCAGATTCCCCCGCAGCCTCATACATCCAAAGTAAAAAGTCCTAGCTTGTCTAACCTCTCCCAATAACTCAGACCATTGAGTCACTTGTAACATTCTTGTAAATGTCTTCTGCACTCTTTCCAGTATAATATCATCGTTCCCATAGCAAAGTGAACACAACTGAACATAACGCTCCCAGTATGGTCTCACCAGAATCCTGTATAATTGCAATGTAACTCCATAATTTACATACTTAGTGAATACACTGATGAAGGCCAGTGTGCCCAAAGCTTTCTTCACTGCCCTGCCTACCTTTGAATCAACTTTCAGAGAACCATGCACCAAATTCCAAGGTCCCTCTGCTCTATTACACTCCTTAGGACCTAACCATTGACCATGAAACTCCAACCTTGATTTGATTTTCTAAAATGCAAGAACTTACATTGATCTATATTAAAATCCATTTACCATTTCTCAGCCACTTCTCAAGGTGATCAAGGTACTGCTGTATTTCCTGAAATTTCTGATAACCTTCCTCACTCTCTGTGGTGCTGCCTATTTTAGTGTTGTCTTTAAACTTACAAATCGTGCCTGTACATTCTCATCTAAATCATAGATATATGTAATATATAATGGTCTCAGCACTAACCCGTGAGGCTTTCCACTAGTCACAGGCTTCCAGTCTGACAAGCATCCTTCCACTATTAACCTCTGCTTCCCACCATCAAGACAATTTTGTATCTAATTTGGCAGCTCCTCCTCAATTTCAGGCGATCTAAACTTCCAGGGCATCGTAACATGTGGAACCTTATTGAAGGCCTTACTCGAATCCATATAGTCTACATATACCACCCTGCCCTCCTCAACGTTGCTAGTCACTTAGTCAAAGAATTCGAACAAATGTGTGAGCCATGATCTGCCATGCACAAAGCCGTGCTGAGTTTGATGATGGGCTTTTGTACAAAACGTTGATTTTCCTGTTCATCGGATGCTGCTTGACTTGCTGTGCTTTTCAATCATCACTCTAATCCTGCTCCCAATCACACTCTGTCTTTTCAAATGTATATCTTATCTCTCAGAAACTGTTCAAGTATGTTAACTACTACAGATTTTAGGTTTATTGGCCTACAGTTCCCAGGTTTTTCTTTGTAGCCCTCTTGTGTAAAGACACAACATCCGCTGTCCTCGTTCGTGACTTCGCCCATTGGCCAGCGATGATGCAAAAATATCAGCCACGGGTCCGGCAATTCCTTCTATGTCCTCCTGCTGTGTTCCTGAATATATCTGGTCAGGACCAGGAAATATATAGAAATATTGCAAAATCTGAAAAATAGGTATTTTTATTTCAGGTACAAACACCAAAGAAAGGGAAAGTGACACAATGATGTTTAACATAACAAATTCGAAAATGTATTAATCATAGGAAATGGCTTCAGAAGAATTTCAGTCGTTGTTGGAAACCTGAGAATTCTCAGTAATTCACGATCCAGAAACGAGTGCAATGAAACTGATAAGGAAATCTAAAACAGAACATAAATGCTAACAAACAGGAACAAAAACGCTGCATAAGTCTATAATCTGTATTTCAAAGGAAACAAAATAAACGCAAGGTCAAATTGGAAATTTGTAATTGGGAGAGGAGAGATTTTATTGTGACGAACAGGGAAATGGCCAATAAAATAACCAGTGACTATACATCTGTCTTCATGGAGGAAGATCTGCAAAATCACCCAGTAATATCAAGTGATCATGTAGGGCTTGTGCAACTGAAGACAAAAAGTCAATTTATATCAGTAACAAAGTAGTATTTGAAAGTGTAACTGGATTGAGCATTGCTCAGCCTGACAAACTTGATGTACTTCATATTAAGATGTTAGACATAAATCAGCAATAGAAGCATTAATTGCACTGCCGATTACTGTGTTTTATTTTCCTGTGCATTCTGCAGTGGACGGAAGCCATTGCGGATAAATGGAAGTTTGTAAACGTGGTCCAAGCACTGTAGATTAATGAAAGGGATCCAAGCATCTATAAAGGGAAGAAGACATAGTTTGGAGACCTGACAACCAATTAACTTGACATCTGCAGGAAAACTGTTGGAATTTATTATGCAGCATGTGACATTGGATATTCAGAAATTAATAGGATCAATGGAAAGAATCCACATGTATTTCTGGCCGATGCCTAACTCGATGTGCTATTAGTTGTTAGACCCCATCTATCACCCCCTGAGAAAAGGAACAGAAAGTGACTTCACCACAGAAATAACATCACCACAGGAAATTACATCAATAACCCAAAGAAACCCAAACATATAAAAGGAAAGCAGGAATTTGTAGCATCGCTTCGCCTGAGGTCCACTGAAGATGCTACCTAGTAAGGTAACGAAACGTCGGGAAATGAACCTTCCAGCTCAGCGAGCAAACCTGCATCTATTGTATACAGTGTCGGTGACCCAATCTGAGAAATAATATACTGACCACAAAAAAGTACAATGTACATTCTCCAGATTTATCTCACAGATGGTGAGATTGTCTGATGAGGAAACTCGGCCTATGTTCTCTAGTGTTTCAAAGAATGAGAGGTGGGTCACAAGTGAAATTTAGAAAATTCACAAAACATATGACAAGGTGGAAATTAACAGGATGCTTCCCTGGATGCTCAATCCAAATTCAAGGCGAATAATGGCAAGATAAGGAATTGGCCACTTATGACTGTAATTTTGATGAAATTCATCACTCGGTGAGAACTGCCAAAAACAGGGTCATAGAAACCTGCTGGCAGGGTAAGATTAGGGAAAATCTCCAGATATTCTGAAAGTGTGCCAAGCAGAAATGAATAACAAGGGAACCGGTACGAGTCATTAGTGACTTGCCAAGTTGCATCCAAATCAACTTAGTGTAAGGAGACAGAGGGTAGTGGTTGAAGGCTGTTAGTGTGACTCGAGACCGATGTCCAATGGTGTATCACAGGGATCAGTGCCGTGTCCCTTATTATTTGTGATTCGGAGGTGCTTGTGTTGGACTGGGGTGAACAAACCTAAAAATCACATAACATCAAATTATAGTCCAGCAGGTTTATTCAGAGGCACAAGCTTTCAAAGCGCACAACCACCTAATGAAGAAGCAGCGCTTCGAAGTTAGTGCCTCCAAATAAACCGGTTGGACTTTAACCTGGTGTTGTGTGATCGTTAAACTTATTATTTGTGGAATTCATAAACGATGCAACTATGAATATAGACGGGAGTGTGACAACTAAATTTGTGTTTGATACAAAGATTGGCCGGGTCGTTGGCAGTGAGGAGGAAGGTCTTATGTTACAGATGGAATGGTCAGATGGGCAGACCAATGGCAAATGTAATGTAACCTTGATAAATATGATGTGAGACACATTGGATGAAGGAACTGGACAGGGAGTATTCAATTAATGGCAGCACACGAGGAAGCTCAGAGGGTGTTTCTCCACACTTCCCTGAATGTGACTAAATACGTTAATGCACAATTTTGAGAAAGCATAAGGGACCACAAACATAATCTTTATTCATCAAGGCATAGATTATAAGAGCTATGCGGAACTTTGGTTTAGCCAAGATGGAATACTGAGTATAGTTCTGAGAACAACATTCCAGGAAGAATCTGATTGTAGTGGAGGGGCTTAGAGGAGATTCACCAGGATGTTCCCATGGATGGAGCATTTCAGCTATGGAGAGAGGCTGGATAAGCTCGGGTTGTTTAGTTTGGAGCAGAGAAGGCTGAGGGTGCCGTGATTCAGAAGGATAGGATTCCGACGGACATGGACAGGGTAGATAGACAGCAGCTGTTCCTTTTAGTCAAAGGGCCTAGAACAATGCAGCACATTTTAAACTGAAGAGTTTGACATTTGGAGGGAATTGAGGTTTGTTTTTTCACCCAGAGGGTGTTGGGTTCAGGACTGCCCTTCCTCAGAGAGGAGTTGTCATGGTAATTTCACAACCATTAGAAAATACACGGCTGTGCACTTGAAATGCCATAAGATTCACGGCTACGGGTCTTGTGTCGGAAAATGGGACTAATGTAGACCGTGCTGGATTGTTGGTGGTACGAAGTCTGTGGTTGTATGGCTGTGGAAGGTCAATCATTGAGTAGCTAAAGATAGGAATTGATGGGTTTCTGAAGAGTATATTAACAAGGGTTTTAGATTTAACTTGTAATATCTTCTGAAAATATGTCAATAGCAAAATTAAGTGGAAAACGGTGCAGCTTTCTTAGAGTCTGATAACAAGGAATTGCGGACAGGGAAAAAGGCAGATCTATGGAGCAAATACTTCAGTTATGTCTTCACAGAAGAAAATAAAACAAAAAAGAAAACTTCCCAACAATACTAGTGGACATTAGTCTGTTGAGAAAAAGGGAATAGAATGAAATTAGCAACCAAACAGTTTCAGAGGAAGCATTGGAACTGAAAATAATGAGCACAGACAAAGTCAACAGAGATAGATTAAATGGGAATCATATTTGAGAAAGTAACGTTTAGCAGAATTATGGAGAAGCAATCAATGCAATATGATTGCATTTTATGAAAGATTTTTGATAAAGCCCCAAGCCTATTATGCAAATACAAATCCTCTGGGACTGGGACTAATATGGTTTTAAAATAGGACAGCTAGCTGGAAGCAGTGAGTAGGAATAAAACAATATGTTTTTTTGAAAGGAAGGCTTGGAGGATATAGCAAGGATCGGGGTTTGGGCTCCAGCTATTCCCAATACACATCATTTATTTTGTTGAGTGGATCAAATTCAATATTTCCAATTTTGCTGATGGCATTAAACAATATCGGATTGTGAGTGGTTGATCAGGGTGTCAAAAAACTGCAAGGTGATTGCGACAAGTGGAGTGTCTAGGTAAATACATGGCAGATGGAGAGCAATGGGGGGGGTAGGGGTATGGTCTATGGGGGATATGTGATATTGTGACCTTTGATGGTAAAAACACAACGGGAGCCTATCATTTGAAAAGGGATTGTTTGAAAAATGTTGATCTATAAAGGAACTTGAGCTGCATTTTTGCATCCTTCTGTGCAGCCCTCCGAGGTCAGTGTAGAACAGTGAGATCTGAATCCAGACGCCAATACTGGGAATGGCATTGGGACGCTGACCAGCGTACACAGACCCAACAAGTGGGCAGGTGTAACATTGAAAAGGATCTGGATCTCCATGTGCACCGGCCACTGAAAGCTATTTTGCAGGAATTGAAAATAGATAGGCAGATGAATCGTGCATTCATTTCAGGGGGATTTGAATCCAGGAGTAAGGGTGCTTTACTGCAGCTGAGCAGGGCCTCGGTGAGACCTCATCTCGAACATTGTGCAGTATTGTGTGCCGTTTTGGTCTCCTTACCTAATAAAGGAGAAACCTGACATTGAGGGAGAGCAGGAAAGGATAACCAGACTGATCTCTGGGATGTGGGCGCAGAGCTTGAGGCAGCTATGCCTGTATTCCATGGGCTTTTGGAAAATGAGTGGAGATCTCAGTGGAATGTATAAAACTGTGTTTGGGGGGAGACAGATTGGAAACAGGGTTGACAATTCCCCTGGCTCGGACATCAAAACAAGGGGCCACAGTATTAGGTACAGACAGGCCATTCTGCATTGAGATGAGAATAAACGTCTGCACTCAGAGACTGGTGAACCTGGGGTACTATCTCCCATATCAGGCTGTGGAAACCAAGGCACTGAATATAAATATGGATTTCTGGAAACTAAAGGGATAGGGAGACAGCAGGGTATGGTATGAAGATAGAGGATCAGATACCATTACAGGTTGTGCTCCAATAACGTGGTAGCTGTGTACCTGTGCATCACTGTATTGCAGAAAATCATGCAATATTCATGATGTGGTCTATGGGGAAAAGAGGAAAATGGACGATCTGCAAAATATCAGTAAAAAACAAAAATTATAGTTAGTCTAAAACACACTAGCACAGTCTAATTAAACCTTTAAATCATATATTGTAATGAAATAGTGCGAATAATGGCAATGCAGTCACTGGCTACAGCCCTGTACCTTTCAAAAAGCTCTTCACCAGAAAGCGCGCAGGACTGACTGACCACGTGATGCCAACATGGAATTCCAGTTCTCCTGAAGATTCTCCACCGGTTTGGAATAATGTTCCTTATAATTGGAGAGAGCAATTCCCCGTTTCAAGCTCAGGTTCAAAGCTTGCAGAGCGGATTGCATTCCTGTTTTAGCTGAACACTCACAGTGTGCATTTTGCAGACAGAAGATCCTGACGCTGGGTTTTGTTGTTCAGCTGGTGCCTGGCAAGGAGTCGCGTCACAGTGAACGGGAGTTCTCTTTATAGAAAAAAGGTACGCAATTCATGAATCACATTGCAGTCAAATCAGTTTAATAAACACGCGTTATCAGAGAACTGCCGGTATATTGAATCGAGGAGCAAGATTGATGAACTGAACGGACTACAACAGTTCTTATTTCATATTTCACAATGTTCAAACCTATTAATAGATATGAACACTGTGTCGGGAAAACTGCATTGAGGAGATTTTCTCCATGAACTAGGATGGGGAAGGCTCAATGTGTTGTGCAGTCTGTGGGAAAGCACTGTAAATGTTGTCACAAGCTCTCAGATTTTAGGAAGGAGGTCTCTGCAGGATCAACAGGACTGTGATTCCCGTTCTCTTTTCTGATATCGAGGCTGGTGCCGTGTATTTTGTCTGGTTTTTGCCTTTAAGACCTCGGAGCAGTGTGATACATTTTAGTGTCTTGCTTGGCCGTCTCAGGGACCATTGAAGAGTTTATCACATGTCTGTGTGTCTGGAGTCACCTTGAGGCCATAAAAGGAAAGCACGGGAGATTCACTTCCTGAAAGTACGTTAGGGAAGGAGATCAAATTTTACAATCAACATTTGATGCAAGGTCCCTGTTACCATCACCAGATTCTAGATCTTGATATTTTATTAATTGTTTTCAACTTCCACCAGCTGCCAGAGCATTATACTGTATTGGATCAGTAATCCAGTAACATTTCCACAACAGCATATCTCCACATAGGAACCTATCGGAAACCACACTGAGCGGGTTATTTCTGGACTGCTTGACAGCTCTGTCAAAAAGAACTCCCACCAATTTGATTATCGTGAAGGGACTGAGGGGGTGTTAAATGGTCAAAATGTAATTATTCACTTATTAGGGGACCGGACATAGTTGAGTAATTTTCCATATTGCCAGGGAGATGTCAGAGTTGGAACTGGAATGAAACAGCTTCCCCGGGGACACGGCTTGTTGTGCAACATAAGTCTTCAGTCCTATTGCATGAATGCTGTCAGGGTCCATTGTCTTTGTCGTATCGACTGTGTTCAGCGGTTTCTTCATGTCACATGCAGCGAATCGAATTTGTTGAACATTGCCATCAGTGATTCTGTGGATATCATGCCGAGGATGAGGTGGATCATCCATTCAACACCTCTGGCTAAGGATGGTGCAGATATTACATCCTTGCCTTTTACACTGATGCGCCGGGCTGTTCCATTATTTAGGATGGGGATATTTCTGCTGCCCTCTCCTCCAGTTAGTTTTTTGTAATAGTACACTGACATTTATGTCTGGATGTGGCAGGACTGCAGAGCTTAGATCTGATCTGTTGGTTTTGGGATCATTTTGTCCTCTCTGTCAGATGTTAGTTCTGCTGTTTGGAATGAAACCACTCAAGCGCCGTAGCTGTAATGGTTTGTCATCAGCTTTAGGTACACATGGTTCTGACCTTGGCATGTTCGCCCACTCTCGTCATTGAACTATTGCTCGGCTTGATGGTCATGGTAGACTGATGGACTATCCTGGGGAAAATGTTACACATTATGTTTGATTACAATCCTGCTTCTGTTGCTGCTGTTGTCTACAGCATCACATGAAAGTCCAGTTTGAGCTGCAATCTCTGCAATTCAATTATACTGACTGTCCCCCAGTTAAAATAGAGACTCATTCACCCATCAGCCGTGTACTCAGTGACCTCACCTGGTTTCTGATGCGGTAATATTTCCATTTTCATATTCTTATTCTGCTGGGGGTTCACCTTGGTGTCATGGTTCCAATAAGTTACATTACTCAAACCCTATAACATATTCATCCGAATCTTTTCCTTGTTTGTCGTGCCATCTGCGTTTGAATTAAATGTGGTTCCCTCTGGTTTTCTCCCTGACCATGATTAAGAGCTCTGTGGTTTAAGTGATGCCAGTCTTATGCAGTTTCTGAGCGAATGAAAGTGTACACTTCAGTTCCACGCTCCGTGTTGGACAGCACGTTTGAGCAGCTTTCAAACACGACATTGGAACTTGTTGAAAAACAGAAATTGCTGAAGAAATAAAGCAGGTCTGGCGGCATCTTCTGTAGTGAATGTAGAGTTAATTTTTCGAGTCCAGTGGCCCTCTACAAAGCCCGCAGTTTCTTCAGCAATTTTTGTATTTATTTCCAGTATCCATAGTTATTTGTTTCATTGAAAATTTGTGCTGTGCCTATTCGTTTCTGAAGAGCATCAGCAGGTCTGGCAGAATCTGCAGAAACAGAGAAACAGAGTTAGCGTAACAAGTCCAATGTGGCTTGTTCTGAACTGAAAAGGGTTGGACACTGGGCTTTTTAATCCCTTGCCGGAGATGGGGGATGGGCGACTTGGAAAAGAGAGCGTGGCAAAAAGATAAACGGGCTATTAGCAGTGATGAACGAGAAGATGATGCAAAATGGGTTTAAATTAAGGTGCGATTGGGGGAGAGGGGTTCTCTCTAGGTGAGTGTAAGATAAAGATGATCATAGGGAGAACAGGAGAGAGAATGTTGACAATGTGATATTATATTGATCTAGATCTATACGTTTTCACAGTATACATCATCACTGCCTTCACACTATGGAATTCAGGTGCTTGACCTCTTACTGGTACTAGTAAGAGTTCCATGCTGCCTTAGTTTTGTAACATAGAGCAAAACTAACAGTATGACGTTTGGGCTGTTTTCTACACCTGTCATTTTTAATATTCTTTCAAATTCGCAGTGCTTATAGTTAAACGTTTGATCTTGAAGTTAGTATCAGATGGAGTGTACGACGTTGAGGGGTGGCATTCTAGAAGTTTATAATATCATAGGAGGCATGGATAGAGTGAATAGCGAAGGTCCTTTCTGCAGGATCGGGGAGTTCAAAGACAGTTGCATAGCTTTAACGTGGAAGGGGGAAACTTGAAACGGACGAAGGGACAACATTTTTAACACAGAGTGTGATGTATGTATGGAATGAGCTGCCAGAGGAACAGTGGGAGACGCAAGCACAGCTACAATATTTCAAAGACATTTGGACCAACATATGAATGGGAAACGTTTAGAGGCATGTGGGCCAAGTGCAAGCAGATGGGATTATTTTAATTTAGAAAACCTAGTAAGCATTGTCAAGTTGGACCAAAGGGTCTGTTTGTGCATGATATGACTGTATGAATGTAGAAATTGAGGAAAATGTACGAAAAGATGTGATGTAATAAATTGGTAAGAAATATAAAAACAAGCATCATGAGCGTTTCTTTCTACATAAAAAAAGCTTGAAGATGAGTGTGTGAGCTGAAGCAGAAGTGAAGTGAGGAAAGTACATTGAGGCCATTAGGAGGGTGTGACTGGAGAAATGGCCACAGGGAACAGGCAGATAATTTGCACTAGTATTTTAAATAACTCCCCATGAGGAACGTACTGTAAGCATCTCAATGTTATAAACAGAATGGTAACTGGAGGGAAGTTATTGAACTGTCTCTAACAAAAGGAACAAGGTATTTACCTAACAGATAAGAATAAGGGTAGGCAGGTCAGCAGTAATCCATAGTTAATTTTAAAAGAAGTGGTTACAGCGTGACTAGCGGCATTGTGTGAAATATTCCATAATTCTTTGGTACCAGGAGTGTTCCAGTAAAACTGGAGAACCTCCAATGTGGTGCCTGTCTTTAAGAAAGGAATGAGACAGAAGGCAGGGACAATTTAGCCTAACCATTATTGCTGGGAATCTGCTACAGCCTGTTATTAAGGAAGGAATTGCAGGGCACTTAGAAAAGCTTAATGCAGAGTTGGCATAGTTTTGTGAAGGGGAAACTATCTTTGCTCTGTAAAATCATACAAATTCTTTTTTGGAGATCCCTGAGAATGTCAAGATTAGAGTCATGCTGGAAAAGCACAGCATGTCAGGCAGCATCCAAGGAGCAGGAAAATCAATGTTTCGGGCAGGAGCCGTTCAATAGGAATCCCTGAGAAAGTGACAAACAGATTTGATAAAGGGAACTGGTCAACATGAGGATTTCCAGAAAGATTTCACAAGGTATCACAAAGTAAACGTTCTGACACAAGACAGAGGCTTGTAGTATGATGAATAATATATTTGCATGGGATAATGGTTGCTTAACTCATAGAAATCGGAGAGTCAGGATTAATGGATCTTTATGATGAAGACGTATCTACTGGATTACCACAAATATCATGCCGATGGCATCAGTTATGTACAATCTGTACTGATAGCCTGACGGTGGGAGCTGAGTGCAATATACCTTGGAGTTAGTGAATCACTTTGAGAACCAAAATGCAGGCTACTATTTAATGAAGCGGACTCCCAAAAATGGAGTAGTACAAAGGGATTGGAGTGTTCCTGAGTATGAACCGTAACGTCAACATGCTGATGCAGCAAGTAACTAGATTGGTTCATGAGGCGGCTTTCTGGGATGGAAGGGTTGAATTATTGAATACATTTAAAATGGTGAGGAGATTATTAAATTGTGATTGAAATGAATGAGGGTGATATTACTGAAATGTACAAGATACAGAGGGGGCTTGACAAGATAGATGCTGAGAAGGTGTTTCCCCTGAGTCTCGAACTCGAGGTAGTAGACACTGAATAAGGAACATCGATTTCAATCTGAGGTGAAAAATGATGCAGTCTCTCAGAAGGTAGTGAATGTCTGGAATTCCCTAACCCAGAGAGTTGTGGAGGGATGCAGGAAATTGGGTAGGAAAGTGGAGTTGAGCCCGGAAGTAGATCAGCCATGTTCTTATTGAATGAGAGTTCAGTCTTGAGGGGCCTAATAGCCGTCTCATGTTCCTACTTCTTAGTTTTTTTTATGTTATGTTTTTGGAAAGTAATTGGTTATTTTCCTGGAAGTCGTGTTGTACAATGTTGCAGTCGGGAGAGGCGAAAATTTGCCTGAGTTAACTCTGGATAGGATAGGAACTGCATTCAAAGCAATTCCAGAGCAGAAGTTACAGAGTGGGGAAGCATGGAAAAAAGGATTGCGGCTGGGGGCAACTTCCTGACAAAGCCTGGAATTTCCAAGTGCATTTCCGAAACTACACCTAACCATCGGTGTGGCTTCGATCTGCCTGTTTGTAGCAGGTCCAAAGGGCTGAACGGAACATCAGAACATAGGGCTGAGGGACACGAGTGGGCTAAACGGCCCTTTGACACTTCCCCACCAGTAAATATGGTCATGGCTCATCTCATTGTGGTCCCAGCTGCACTTTTCTCTCCATGCAACATTATCCCTGATTCACCTGTCTATGGAAAATCAGACAAAGCCAGCCTCGATATAATATAAAGATTCAGCCGTCCCATATATCTGGGGAAGGGAATACCCACTTGAGTGAAATCCGACTTTGTGAATTTTTCCTCACTCCGGTTCTGACTAAGGTTGGAGAGTGTCACTATTTCCTTTTCTAGTCCCACTCCTCCACTGCTCACAACAAATTTTAAATGTAACCGGGTCGATGATATGACCGATGATAAAGGTCTCAGACGGGGCCAGGTTCAGTGATAGGAACAAGTCAGGCAGATTTGTTTCGTCAGCCGCAGGTAACTAATAGCTGAAAATGTTTTGCTGGAAAAGCGCAGCAGGTCAGGCACCATCCAGGGAACAGGAGAATCGACGTTACGGGCATAAGCCCTGAAGAAGGGCTTATGCCCGAAACGTCGATTCTCCTGTTCCCTGGATGCTGCCTGACCTGCTGCGCTTTTCCAGCAACACATTTTCAGCTCTGATCTCCAGCATCTGCAGACCTCACTTTCTCCTCGCAAGTAACTAATAGGGCTAATGGAGCAGCATGTTAGATTTGTGGTTAGCACTGCTGCCTCATATCAGCAAGGAGCTAAGCTCAATTCCAACCTCGTTCGACACTCTATGTGGAGTTTGAACATTATTCCCATGTCTGTGTGTCGTTTCTTCCCAGTTCTCCAGTTTCCTCCCACAGTTCAAAGATATGCAGCTTAGTGTGATTGGTCATGCTAAATTATCCAGAGTGACCAGGGATGTGCAGGTTAAGTGGGTTAGTCATGGGAAATGCAGGGTTATATGGATAGGGTAGGGGGACAGGTCTGGTGAGATACTGTTCAGTGGGTTGGTATGGACTCGATGGGTCGAATGTCCTGCTTCCACGCTGTAGGGGTTCAATGACAACAGCATCAAGTTTGCGCTCTACAAACTCCCAGTCAGTATATACCTGGTTCACTCGCTTCAAGGCTTTGTATATTTCAATACGATCAACACTCTCGCCAAGGGTAACCTGTTAAAGTCGCCATAATATCAGCCCTTCGTGCATGGAATAAATGAAGTGAAACACCTCTGAATTGCTTCCAGTGTTACTATATCCTTTCTCAGACAAGAATGCAAAAATAAAGCTAATCTCACACACCGATGAGTCTGTTTAGTTTAGTTTTTCTCAGGGTGTACTGAGTCTTTGGAAAAGTCTTCCCTGCAGACCATTCAAGAGATATTGAATACTTTTGAGGCAAGGTTCACGAATAACAGATGAGTCAAGGATTATCGAGGAGTGGGCAGCAATGTGCAGTATTGGGGAAAATGTAGACAGTGGTACTGAATGACACCGCTCCAGAATATCCAGAAATTAAGCGAAATGATAAGATCGATAAAGTTTTAACGGGGAAACAAGATGGCAGAGATCTGAAAGGTCAGCTTTGCTGATCTCTGCATCACAATAATGCTCTACCCCACCCCACCCCACCACAGTCATTTACTTATAATTGAACACTAAAAGAACTTTAGAATCCTTACTAATGCCATTTTGTCAAGTGGAAATGACAAAACATGGGAAAGGATCGAGTCAGTCCCAACACGCAGCGCACCCGTCAGAAGCTTTCAGCATGCCTGTGGCCGTACCTGTCACACCCTCTGCTCGCTCAATGGACCCAGTTACTCACCAGGACTTGGTCACCGAGTTCACCAAGTTAAGGGAAATTATTGAAACCATGATTGAAGAAAAACTGAGCAGGAAGATAGAACCACTCTCAGCAGTGCTCCAAAAACATGAACAGCAACTTGAAAGGCTTGGAAACAGAACGGATGAGGTCGAGAGCCAAACTGCAGGGGCAGAGACTGTGATCGATTCCTGTAAGGAGCGGATCCTCACCCTTGAAAAACAAGTCCGTACCTTAACTGAACAAGGTGACGACCTCGAGAACGGGGCAGGGTTTATAATGTTCATATAATCGGTCTGCTGGACCGGACAAAAGGTGATCAGTCAGTGAGTTTTTTTTTGAGAGAACTAGCTGCAGAGATTCCTTCACTTTGAAGCTGAAGAGTGAAGAGTGAGACAGTTCATCGGGTTACGGTGCGCAGGTCAGGTTCAGACCAACGCCCTCACCCTGTCTTTGTGCGATGACATTGTTCCAGGGACAAACAAAGACTTAGGGAAGCTTCCAGAACACAGGGAAGAGACCCGAAGAGGGCTCCATGATTATGTTCTTCCAGGTCTTTTCAGCGGCAGTGATTCAGAAAATAAAATGTTTTGATGTTATCAAGAGAGGATTAAGGGAACTTGAGATTCAGTATTCCTCAATGAACTCAGCGGTGCTCCGTATGCACTAGTGGATCTTTCAATAGATCCACTGACTCTCCAGAGGATGCGAAAACTCTGTGGACACTTTAAAGTAGGCTGGATGCGTTAATGGAAAGTGATAACCTTGTTTCTCTTCTGCAAAAGAAAGTTTGTTGTCCGTTTAAGCAGTGTTAAATTATAGTCGGGGATGGGTAGAGTACATACTTTTAACTTCTTCATTAGTATTACTACTCGTTTTTCTCTTGCTTAGTTTGTGTGTCGGGTAGTAGCTTTAGTTTGAATGTTTTTTTAAGCTCTATGATTCTTTTTTCATTGGTGCTCAGCGGTTTGTAATTCGAGTTCTTCCTCTCTGGATTT
>NC_057717.1:11215834-11237365 GCF_004010195.1 Chiloscyllium plagiosum
AGACCCTCGGTGGCTAGGCTGCAGAGGATCACAACGCTTCAGTTTGCAGTGAATTCCATGCTCACAAAGACAGCCAAGGAGGAAGTTACTTTTGCAAAACAAAGGCTGTTTGAGCATGGTGATAAACCGGGCAAGAAGTTAGCCTATCTTGCGATGAAAAAGAGAGCCCCAAAGCCATTACCCCAATTAAGGAAGGTACTGGGACCCTTTCCTGCGATCCCATAAAGATCAAAGCAGCATTTCGGAGATTTTACTCTGAATTATATCAGACTGAGCATTATGAGGATAGATGGATTAAGATGGAATCTTTCTTCAAGAACTTGGATCTTCCAGGGGTAACCCCCAAAGAAGCGTCTTGCCGAAATGCACCATTATCAGTGCTAGAGGATGTAAAGCAGCTTCCAGGCGGAAAGGCGCCCGGTCCTGACAGATGTCTACGTGCGTTTTATGCGGAATTTATAAACCTGTTGTCAGAGCTGATGCTTACTATGTTCGTCACTCACACAGTAACAACTGTGTCTCAGCATCCTTAAGAGAGGCTCATATCTCTCTTATTCTTAAGAAAAGGAAGACACCGAAAGATTGTGCTTCTCGTAGGCCCATCTCACTTCTAAATGTTGATTTCAAAATTCTGTCTGAGTCCCTTACATTCAGGGTGGAAACTATTTATCCTTCCATTGTCAATGTACACCAAACCGGCTTATAAAAGGCTGCAGATATTCCAACAAAATTTAGGAGATTACTCAATATGATCCAAGCGTGCCATCAGCAAATTATGCAGGTATTAATGATGCAGAGAAGGCATTGGCTTGTGTTGACTCGCTGCATCTCTTCTATACGTTAGAATGGTTTGGTCTCGGCAACGTTTTTATCAAGTGGGTGAGGGTCCTTCAAAGTGACCCTCTGTGTACGATCCTGTAAAATTACTATTTCCAGAGGCAGTCGACAAGGTTGTTTACGCCAGTGTTCTTTACGATGGTGATTGAGCCACTGGCGAAGGCCATCTGCAGGGATCCCAACATATCTGCCCCAGAAGTGGGGTAGAAGTCACATAAGATTACATTGTCTGCAGATGATGCTCTTAAATTTTTGTTAAATCCCACAGTTTTGGTACCTCACCTCATGCAATGCATCAGTTCGTTTGGTGCCTTTTCCGGCTCTCCCATTGATTTTACAAAGTTGGAGGCCATGCCTCTGGGCGAACGTAGGGAAATACCTGATGCCGTGGGAGAATCGTGATTTCCTTTTCAATGGGGATGTTCCCTATTTAGGTATATTCATTAATCCTATCTTTGAACTTATATTTAACGTGGGATTCGTCCATTTGTTTGACAAAATTAAACAAGACCTTCGAAGATGGGAGACACTTCCAATATCCTGGCTGGGTCAAATAGCTCTTATTAACATGAATTCCCTCCCTTGTTTGCTGTGCCCCATATGAATGCTTTCTTTGATGTTTCCCAGAAAGAAATTTAGGAGACTAAATGGATCATGTAGCTCTGATTTGTCACCATAAGCGGCCCCTTACCAAGTTAACCAAATTACAACGACCCCACAGTTTGTGGGGAGTAGATCTCCCGGATATTAAAAGCTATCAATTATGCTCTTCTTTTCCCGATGGTAGTGAGACCTCGGCTTCAATATGGTTAGATATTATTGAAGCTTCTCAGGCAAAGTGCTCCCTTATTAGTCTGCTACGCATAGTCAAAATGAGGACGGAGTTACGGAGTATTGCCATTTCCCAATAGATACCAATAATTTTAAAGTAGGGATGGCAATGTGTCCGATCGAGGGCAATATAGCTAAACCTCATTTCTTATCCCTAAGCGTGGTGTACCATGATTCCGACGGGGAATACTGGATTCCATGTTTAAACTATGGACAACTCGTGGGTGTATCTTGCTTTGATGATTTGTCTGGGGGAGAAACAAGGATGTCCTTTGATCAAATAAGTCGTAACTATTGACGACCGAGTAGAGATCTCTTCTGTTTTATCAGATCAGAGATGTTATTCAGAAAAGAACCATGCTTTTAACAGACCCGTACAGATCCGATACAGTGAAGACGGTGCTTATTGCTAAGAACACACTCTCTGTCAGTACCCTTTATCATTTGTTGGAGAGTGGCCCCTTAGACGAGACTTTGTGCCTTTCTGAGGTCTGCAAAGAGAGTTGGGGGTTCAGGTCTCTTCGGACACAGGGGAGGATATTTGTGAAAATGCAAGAAGTATTTCGGTCTGTAAGAAGACTCTTGCCATGTAGTTGAAGATTCTTCATAGAGTCTATCTGGCCCCAGATACTATCTCAAAATTCAAGCGGGGAGTATGTCTTAAATACAAAATGACTATGGACACTCTTACTCATTGCTTGTTGACCTTCCACCGGCGCTATAGGAGTGGTGTGTTGACGAACTTGACTAATGAATCTAATGTCCAGAGAGGAAGAATTATGGGCAAATGAACGTGTATTAGTTAATGCTCTTGAAGGTTGAGAGCTATAGTTTTGTTACACTGAGTTATAGTATTCATTTTTTTTTAAATGTTCTTCGGTCCATGATTTACCTTTTCTTATGTACATGTACATGGGTGTAATTGTGTTCAATTTGCATTGTTTTTTGATTTGGGTACTTATTGGTTCACTAAAGCATTAAAAAGATTTTCTCTGAATAAAGATATTTTTGAAAAAATTAAAATGTTAACATGGATAGAATAGAGTCCCAAAGGACCACTTTCTCATTGGTGAGACCACAAATTATGGTTTATCTTAAGGGTCATCACACCTCGGGTGACAGGATGATTTTGAGAGGGTGTGCCCTTCGTGGGAACCTCTGTCTGTGTGCGAAATTGAACATACGCTGTTGGCTTTCCTCTGCATCACAAGCCAGCCATCCAGCCAACAGATTGTGAGACTGTGTAACTGCAACAAATAGAAATAGCCAAAGTCAAAGTAAAATATAAACTTTGATAAGAAGGTAAAAAGGTACAATTCAGGTAACAGTCAAGATAGTGGCTGAGGGGAAAACAATCTCCGCTGGAAATTGTACTTTTTAACGAGACCGTTGATTGGATGCTACCTTTGGTTGAACAAGAGTGACCCAAGCAAAATAACCAGAATTGCTAATTGTGATTACATATCGATAACTATACAATGTGAGTACATTTTTGATTGGTCTGTGTGAACATGCTAACCATTGTATGAAAGTAAAAAGCTGATGGAATATATTTTTGGGGGGTTGGTCCCCATGGGAAATGCCTCCCAGACACATGCTTGAAGAAACCCAGAGTAGAAAGTGCGTGAGTGTCGTCTGGTTTGTGACAGGAAACTAGGGGGCTGGATGATTGAAAGTTCCTGCAACGTGAAGCTCAGGAGACAGTCCGATCAGCCCCCGATCTTATTAAATGGTACAGCACATTTGAAGGGCTAAATTGACTCATTATGGATTTTAATTGCATATGATTTAAAAAAAAACACTCTGTTCCTTCTCCTAATGTTTTACACACTGGGGCACTCTCCTTTTCCTGAAACTGGGAATTATTTGGAATATTATCTGGAACATTCCATAATCAACATTCTCCGGAGCATTCTACAATCTGTGGAGATATTACAAAGGAAGGTGACACGGGGCGGGGGGCGGGGGGGGGGGCGTGGGGTGGGCGTGCTGCATGTAAGAGTGAGGAGAGTGGTGCATGAGCCTGGTTCGGGTGTCGCTGCTATGTTGAGTGTGAGGGACCAGAAGCATATGATGACCCTTATCCTCACAGAGCTGAAAATGTGTTGCTGGAAAAGTGCAGCAGGTCAGGCAGCATCCAAGGAACAGGAGAATCAACGTTTCGGGCATAAGACCTTCTTCAGGAAGGGTTGCCTGACCTGCTGCGCTTTGGATGCTGCCTGACCTGCTGCGCTTTTCTAGCAACACATTTTCAGCTCTGATCTCCAGCATCAGCAGTCCTCACTTTCTGCTTATCCTCGCAGAGTTAGGAATGTTATTGATGTTTGTCCTGCATTGCTGGACATTGCTACTGATTGCAGATAATGCACTGAACAGGGTGGTGAGCTCAGATAATGCTCGGTGGGTCTGGTGGTGTGGCCCACTCTGGGAATAGATGTACTAGCCCATCCGCTAAGATATCTGTGACCCTGTTGACAAACCGTAGTGTAATTGATCCTTATCTGCTATGCTCTGTGTAAAACGTACATGGCAGCTCCAAACTGAGGAAAGCTCAATCGACTGCCCATTGTCCTTTTAAAGATGGCACCAGTGCCAGGGATAATGGAATATCCAGCGGTATCTGGGCGATGGTGGGTACCTCCAGCCAAAGTGGGTGGGAGAATCTGGTTAACATTGAATGAGAGTGACACCATGGGTTAGGGTGGTCGTTAATGAGGTGATTTCGATAAGATAGCACCAGGAAACTAGCTCGGCCTCGTGCAGAGAATCCCCCTGTCACACTCAATGAAAATCACTCAAAGATAAATTATTGTTAGATTCAGGCGGATGAGTTGAAGACTCTGTTGACCCCATTCACAGTTACAGAGCTGCAGAACAAATCCTCATCCACAACTCTCCATCATCTGAACTCACACCTATATTCTGTTCACCATCATTCCTGGTAATACTGGCTTATTTAGCCTGATGCTATCGAAATGTCTACATCTCAGCATTCTGAACCTGTCAGCACATCCTTCCATGATGTTTTTGCTCAATCTCACCCTCTCTGTCTATACACAAAACCACTTTCATTTACAGCTGAAAATGTGTTGCTGGAAAAGCGCAGCAGGTCAGGCAGCATCCTGACCTGTTGCGCTTTTCCAGCAACACATTTTCAGCTCTGATCTCCAGCATATGCAGACCTCACTTTCTCCACTTTCATTTACAGTCATGCACGGAGACTTACCCTTCAGCCAAATCTGGTCCATACCAACCAAAATGTCCGTCCAAATTAACCTCAATTCCCTGCACTTGGCCCATATCTTTTCTGCCTTTCCAATTCATATATTGTTCGAACATGGTGCAGCAAGGTTTTGTGACATCAAGGAAGGCCCCAGGAAAGATCTCGCTGAATCTACCATTCATCTCACCCTAGCAATCAGATTACCCAGAAACAATTTGACTGGAGGTTATAAACAAGAAGTACAAGCAAACACTGGTGGGAGATGTGTATGGAAGTGAATACTGCAGGGAAAAAATGTGTACGTTCGAAACAGGAAATTAGATATACAAGCATTTGCAGGCAAAACCCGACGGATCTGGTACCATTTGAAGGAAGAAAGTCGAAAGTTTGGCCCTCGAATAGCACAGCAGGTCAGGGTGCATGCAAGGAGCAGGAATGTCTATGTTTCGGGCAAAAGCCCTTCATCAGGAATTCATTTCAGAATTCACTTTCTCCTAATCCTCTGTAGGAAGAGAGTGAGCCAACATTTTTAATTTGGGAATTCTTCATCAGAACAGCTTTTGTTTTTGATCTTCAGTATATGCAGCTCTTTGTTTTATTTTAGATCAGTAATTATCTTGCATGCTGCAGTATTAATGGACAACTTGATCTGGGAAGAGGGGAAAGGGTGAGGGCAGAAGAGCACGCAATGTGTCAGTTACAGCTTAAGGCCCTGTGGAGGTAAAGGGAGGCTTGTTGGAAGCACCACATTGGAATTCCGCATCATTTGAACAGATGTGACAGATCCAGAGAAAGTGGGAGGATGCAGTTTCTCTCGCAGCTGGTCATTGAGTGTCAAGTGGCTAGCAATACTGCCTTACAGCACCAATAGCCTGGGTTCGATTCCACGCTTTGGTGCTCTCTGTGCGGTGTTTGCAACTTCTCCCTGTGTGTGCGTGAGTTTCGGCTGGGTGTTTGGTTTTCCTCTCACAGCCAAAAATGTCCAGGTTAGGTTCAGTAACCTCAGTAAATTGTTCTGCAGTATCCAGGGATGTGCAGGTTCGTTGGATTGTCTATGGATAATGTAGAGTTACCGGGGTAACATTTGGGTCTTTTGGTCGGGATGTTGTCTGGAGGGTCAGTGTGGACTCGGTGGGCCAAATGGCCTGGTTCCACACTGCAGGGCTTCTATAATTTCTATGTAGCTGTCTGTGTATGAAAACACTTCCCAGGATCATACCTATAAGTGCTAACACAATTTTCCTCAACAAGATGTTACACCTTCCGTTTGTCTAACACGAACTCCATCAGCCACCCCTCGGCCCTTTAGCCTATCTGATCAGCGTCCCGTTTTACTCTGAGTTAACTATCTTCACTGTCCACTACATCACCAATTTTGGTGTTATCTGCAAACTCACTAACCATTCCTATTGTATTCACGTCCAAATCATTTATATAAAATGACAAAATCCATTCGATCCTTGTGGTGCACTGCTGGTCACAGGCTCAAAACAAATAAAAATAACAGTTCACAAACATTTACTTCGTCTATTACCTTCGAGCCAATTATCTCCAACTCTCCCTGTATCCCATGTGATCTCACCATGCTAACCAGTTTAGCATGCGGAACCTTTTTGAATGCTTTACTAAAGTTTATATTCTATTCCACAGTTTTACTTCTGTGCCTTCGTCAATCTTATTCGTCACTTCTTCAAAACGCTAAATCAAATTAGTGGGAGACGATTTCCAACACACAAAGTCATGTTGACTATCGCTAATCGGAATTTGGATTACTAAACAAAAGTAAATACTGTCCCTCAGAATCCCCTCCAACAACTTACCCACCAATGACATCAGTCTCACTTGTCTACAGTATCCTGGTGTTTCCTTACTAACTGTTCTTAAACAATGGCACAACCTTGACACAGGCTTGGAGGGCTGAAGGGCCTGTTCCTGTGCTGTGACTTTCTTTGTTATTTGTGAATACTGGCAAAAAGCCTCTGTTGATACTTGAAACGAAAATGAAATCAAGATCAAATGTGGCAAAGCGAATGTGTGGTTACAATAATTTATTGTAGAGAACAGAAAAATGACAAGGAGACGAAACAGTTGCACTGCATCTGTCTTCAAAGGGGAAGATCCAGAAAATCTCCCAAGAAATACAAAGTCACCACGGGACGTTTGTCACTAAAGACTAAAATAATTCATACATAGTTACAAGGTAGTATTTGGAAACAGAACTGGGATGAGTATTGATAGGTCTGACAGACTAGATATAATTCAAATTGAAATTTCAGAGAAAACAGCAAACACATATTGATTGCAATAGGGACCACTGTATTTCTCTGTATTCACTTTGGAAGGTTATAATGCATTCAAGTGATTTACGAAGGGAAGAAGTGGGAGAGTGGGGGACTACAGGCCAGTGAGTTGTTATGCACATTAGGGAATCTGTTGCAACCTATTGGAACGAAGATCTTATTGGACACTGAGAAAGTAAGAGCAAATTTCAAGTGAATTGTTCTGCATTTATGAAAGGGAAGTTATAGTTTACAATTTTTTTCTTGAAGATATCTCTTGCATTTGTAAATAATGGCGAATCAGTGAATATGGTACAGTCAGATATTCAGGAGGAGTTAAATTCAGCACACACAGTAAGTTAGCAGAAAACATTAACGCAAAGTGTATTGGGAGGAACATATGCAAACAGGGGAAGGTAAGCATTGGAGAAACTATTGGAGAACATAGGTGGTGGTAGAAGGTTGTTTGTGTGATTGAAGACCGGTGTACGCTGGTGTGCCACAGGTTTCAGTGCTGTGTCCCTTTAAACGCCTTCATTTAAAGGGAATCCGAATATAGACGATGAAGAATCAACTAGACTCAAAGTGTTAGCTTGCTTTCTCTTTACCAATGCTGTCTGACTAACTGTGTTCTTTAGCATGCGTTTGTTTCAGTGCAGATTCTGCTTCTGCAGTGATTTGCTCCTACTAGAAGTAAAGACATTCTGCACTAGTAACACAGAGAGTTGTGGAGACTGTACCTGTACAATTTTGATGTCGTGATCTAAGTAAACTATACTGATCACATATACTGAATGGGCTTTCTCCAGATTAATCCCTCAGATGGCACGATGGTCTGCTGAGGAGACTTGGTCTGGAATCAAGGCGGGAATCTGTGTGTGAAGCTGGAGACGTGATTGATTGTTATATGAGAACTTCACGTCTGTTTTACTTGGGAAAAGAAGGAGGCAAGGTACAGAATTCAAGAAGATGCACAGGGAAGCTCGTTTACGTATTGATGTAAGATGTGAGCAGGGATTGATGTATTGGCTGGTATAAAATTGGACTAATCCCCAGGTCCGGATCAGTTGCATCTCAGGCTGCTGTTGGAGACAAGGGATGAAAGGCGCTGATGGAAATGTTTAAACAGAATCTGGTCACAGGTGAGGTGTCCGAGGACTGGAGAAAACCCTTTATTGGAAGGGTTGTAGAGATAGAGCAGGGAACTATACACCAGAGTGTTTCACATAAGTGTTAAAGAAAATTTTGCACAAAGTAGGTGGTGGTAGAAGTTTGTTTGTGTGACTGGAGTCCGGTATATCCTGGTATACCACAGTGATCAGTGCTGTGTCCCTTATTACTTGTGGTATTCATAAATGATGCAGGTGTGAATGTAGAGGGGGACTGGGAGTGAGATAAGTAAGTCTGTATTTGATACAAAGATTGACGGGTGGTTGGCAGTGAGGAGAAAGGTCTTATGTTACAGTAAGACACAGATGGGTGGATCAATGGCAGATGGAACGTAACTCTGATAACTGAGGTGATGCACTTTGGAAGAAGGAACTAAATGGGGAATATGCAATGAATTGTAGCACAAGGAAGCTCATAGGGAGATTTTCCACACATTCTTGAATGTGACACGGGCGAATAAAAGGTTACATAAGAAGTCAATGGAAGCAGTAGGCATAACCTTTACTCATCGAGGCACAGATTACAAGATCTATGGAGCACTTTGGTGAGGCCAATATGGAATACTGTGTGGAATTCTGGGAGCCACATTACAGGAAGTATGTGATTATTCTGGAGTGGGTGCAGAGATTCACCTGGAAATTTCCAATGATGGAGCATATCAGCAATGGAGAGAGGCTGGATAAGCTCGGCTTGTTTAGTTTGAACGGGAGAAGGCTGAGGGGGACGTGATTTAGAAGTATACGATTACGAGGGACATGAAAGGATAGAAAGACAGCAAATGTTCCTTTTAGTCAAAGAGCCAAGAACAGGGGAGCACACTTTTAAAGGAAAGGATTTGAGGTTTAAAGATGATTCAGGGATTGTTTTTCACCCAGAGGGTCATGGGATCTGGAATGCACTTCCAAAGGGGGGCAGTTATCACGGGTCACCTCATAACCATTAAAAATTATTTGGACGAGCACTTGAAGTGTCATGCCATTCATGGCTATGGTTCGGATGTAGGAAATTTGGAATAATATAGATCGTGCTGTATTTTTGATGGTACAGAGTCTATGCTTCTGTGATTGTATGGCTGTGGAAGGCCAAGACAGGAAGTAATGGGTTTTGGAAGAGTACATTAACAAGCGTGAAATGTAAAATCTTCTCAACGTACAATATACCAAGGTGAAATGTTGGAGAAGATCATTGTAGCTTCCTTACAGTCCAAAACCAACAAATGGAGAAAAGGAAAATGGCAGACTATGAAGCATCTACTTCAGTTCTGCCTTCAAGGTAGGAATTTTTAAAAAAACTTCCAAACAATTCTAGGTCTACTGAGAAAGAAAGGAAATACAATCAAATCACTAAATAAGCAGTTTAGGAGAAATTATTTGTACTGAAATCTGATAAATCACCATGGAATGATAGTCTATATCTCTGATTTCTAAAGGATGTGGCCTTGGGAATAATGGATACGTTGTTGCCGTCTTCCAAATTCCTGATGATTGAAATTGCCAGATTTGAGAGCAGCAAGTGTCACCCCAATATTTCTAAAGGAGGCAGGGAGACAGCAGGGAATTACAGTCTGCTTAGCACCAAAGAAGCAGTCAGGACAATACAAGAGTCTATTAGAAAGAATGCTTTGCCAGGGATCTTTGAGAATTAAATTAAATCGAAAGTAATGAACATGGATCAAGTCAATATCAAATTATTAATGGCGAATCATATTTAAGAATCCGACTGCGAAATAAATTATGGCGGAGCAATATATGCAGTGAATTTGGATTATCAGAAACATTTTTGATGACGTCCCAAGTGTAGTGTTGTGACGATACTACTCCTTTAACATGGTTATGCTGTCCTTGTTTTTCTTTCATAGCAGTCTTAAAAGCAGCGAATCCGAAGAGTCTGGGTTTGACAATTTGGGAATGCTTTCAAGTCTAAAATTAAAAGACGTACAATGAGGAGCGAGCTACGCTAGATCCGGTCCTGTGTAATGAGACAGGAATAATTAATGACCTCATAGTTAGGAACCAACTTGGAAGGAATGATCACAGTATGGTTGAATTTAAAACACAGATGGGGAGTGAAGATAAAATTCAATACCAGCGTCCTGTGCTTAAATGAAGGAGACTATAACAGAATGGAGGAAGAACTTGGCAAAGGTCGACTGGAAACAAATACTTTATGGTGAGAGTTGATGAGCAGTGGAGGATTTTGAAAGGATTTTTTTCAAAGTCCTAAGCAAAAGTATATTCAGTGAAAAGGAAAAAATCTAAAAAAAGTGGAAGTCTGCCGTGAATGTCTAAGCAAATACGCAAGGTTATCAAATTGAAAGAGATGGAATGCAAAGTTCCTAAGAACAGCCGAACCTAGAAGATTGGGAAAAGATTAAAGGTCAACAGAAAGCCACGAAAAGAGCTATAAAGAAAAGTAGGATAGAACACAAGAGAAAAAAAAACTGGCGCACTATATGAAGATAGATAGCAGAGGTTTCCCGAAATGTATGCAATGAAATGAGTGGCTAACTTAAATGTTGGTCCTTGAAAGGATAAGAAGGAGCGTTTAGTTACAGGATATGATGAAATGGCTGAGGCATTGAACAGGTATTTTGTATAAGTCTTCATAGTGAACGACACTAATAACATAGTGAACGACACTAAGAACGACGAAGAGATGAAGAATCTAGATTAGAGTGGTGTTTGTAAAGCACAGCAGTTCAGGCAGCATCTGAGGAGCAGAAAAATCGACGTTTCGAGCAAAAGCCTTTAATCAGGAATGCTCTGAAATGCTGTGCTTTACCAGCACCACTGTAGAATCTGGTTTCCAGCATCTGCAATCCTTGTTTTAACCAAACAGATGAGGGTAGGTGAGGACTTGTGAACAATCATTATTACAGAGGAGGTAGCGTTGGGCAAGTTAATGGAGCTAAGGGTAGACGGATCCCCTGCCCCTGATGTAATGTATCCCAGGGTACTAAAAATATAGCAGGAGAAATAACAAGAGCGCTTGTGGCAATTTTCTAAAATTTGCTGATCTCTGGGGCAGTCCCAGCAGATTGAAAAACAACAAATGGGACGCCACTGTTTAAAAAGGCAGGTAGATAAAAGTTGGAGAATTCCATACCAGTTAACTTAATCTGAGTAGTGGGGAAGATGCCTTGACTGTATTATCAAGGAAGAACTAGCAAGGCATTTTGATAGAAATCGGCCCATTGCACAGATACACCGAGGATGCATGAAGGGCAGATCATATTTAACAAGTCTTTTGGAAATCTACGAAGATATTACGAGCAAGATAGGCAACGAGGATGTGTTGTAGCTAGGTTTCAAAAAGGCTTTGACAGGGTGCCACATCGTAGGCTGCTGCATAAGATAAAGATGGATGGCGTTACGGCTGAAGTATTAGCATGGATAAAAGATTAGTTAACTAACGGGAAGCAAAGACTGGATATAAATGAGTGCTATCCAGTGCTGAGTGGTGTGCCTCAGGGATCAGTGTTGGGGTTGCAATTATTCACAATTTATATAGATGATGTGGAGTTGGGAGCAGCCTAGTTTGTCAAAGCTTGCAGATGGCACGAAGATGAGCGGCAGAGCAAAGTGTGCAGAGTACTGTGAAACTTTGCAGAGAAAAATAGTTACATTACATGAGTGGGTAAAGATCTGGCAGATGGAATACAATGTTAATAAATATAAAGTAATCTATTTTGTGAGGAGTACCAGTAAAAGGGATTATAACTTGAATTGTAAAAAGATGCAGCATGCTGCTGTGCAGAGGGATCTAGGTGTCCTTGTGTATGAATCACAGAAGGGTGATCAGCAGGTACATCAAGTAATTAGGAAGGTAAATGGTAGAGCGAGCAGATTTAGGATTGAATTGAGAAAGAACCTTTTCACCCAGAGGCTTGTAATTCTATGGAATTCCCTGCCCAGTGAAGTAATTGAAGCTACTTCAGTAAATGTGTTTTCGAGCTGAGATAGATATGGTTTGAACAATGAAGTAAATTACGGATACGGTGAGAGCGCGGGTAAGTGGATATGAGTCCACGAGTAGATCAGCCTTGATGTTACAGAATGGCTGAGCAGGTTAGAAGGACCAGATGGCCTACTTCTGTTCCTCGTCCTTCTGTTCTTATGAAAGGGGAGTGGCCAGTTCTCCCAGCGCAGACTCTCTGCTTTGATTTGTTTGGACTGAGTTTTCACAGACTGGCTGCTTACTGAAAGCAGGCAGCCAGTTGTGAAGCTATCAGACCAAAGAAGAAGATCCATGCTGATTCCCCCTCTCTCTGATATCCATCCTGGAGGAACCTGGGTTTGATTTTTCCTTTCGAACTTTCCATGGGGTGTTTATGGGGATTGTTTCAAGTACTTCGAACAACACCTTAGATTATTTAGATACAGATTACTTGCAGTGTGGAAACAGGCCCTTTGGCCCAACAAGTCTACACCGATCTCCCATACAGCAAACTATCCAGATCCATTTGCCTATATTTACCCCCTCACCTAACACTACGCGCAATTTAGCATGGGCAATTCAGCTAACTGGCGCATGTTTGGACTGTGCAAGGAAACCGGAGCACCTAGAGGGAACCCACACAGACACGGGGAGAATGTGCAAACTCCACACAAACAGTTGCCTGAGGTGAGAATTGAACCCGGGTACCTGGCCCTGTGAGGCAGCACTGCTAACCACTGTGCCATGGTACCACCCAATGGCTTTCAACCATTTTCAGATTCTCAGTTGAGAAGTGGAGTGCTACCGAAGACCAGAAATCTTCACCTGGAAGATTAGTTGAGTAGCCAACTTTTAATATTTTTAAATATTTATTTATAAAACTTTAAAATGGCAAAAGCTGGGAATAGTCACTTTAGTTCTACTGACTGTGGAACTAGTAGCATGGATATGGCTTCTAATTGGCTGTCGCTTGGTATTGTCACCCCTAATCATGTTACACAGTAAGGCCCTACATTTTTGTAGGCTGGATTGAAAGTCAGTTCTTGGTCTTCCCATGTACCCACTCCTTATGAATTTAATTTGCTAACATTATTAAGTTAGGATAATCTGTTGGGTTTTCGGATAGTTTGTTATTCTGCATGCTATTCTCTTCATTACGTCACCTTGAAAATAAATTCTGTTTTATATCAAACTAAGTGGCTTGACCAGCTGCGTTACTCCTGGAATATCTGCCTTATAGCTGCTTAAGGCAACACGCAAATCTTGAATCTGCACTACTTCCTTGAAATGACTTGAGATGGTCTGTCCTGGCCCATAACAGTGTGCAACAGTGAGATCTAATATACCGGCATGGGTTGAGAACGGTAGAGAGCTGAAAGAAAAAGTGAGTCAGAATAAGCAGTTCCTTTTTTTGGAGTGGAAAGCAATTACGAGCAGGATGATCCCGGAATTGTTGTTTGGCACCCATCTATTCAGAAGCAGATTAAACATCTGCTCGAGAGTACTAAATGTAATGTTTCAAAATCTGCTGATGGCATCAAACTGAGAATTGATTGGGTGAGGCGGATGTAAAGAAGTTAAAGGCAATTGAAACACGTGGAGGGAATGGACAAATACGTGGCAGATGAACAGCAATGTGGATTGACGTAAAACTGAACATTTTGGTTGGAAAAATATAATATAAGGCGAGCATTTCAAAAGGAATTGATATGAAAATGTTGCTCTATGAAGATACTAACTTGCATACTTTTGTTGACTTCTTCCCCGAACTCTGAGGTCCACTCACGGCAGTGCATTCTGAAGCCAGACGTCAATACTGGGATTGGCACTGGCACGCTGCACAGTGTACATAGACCCACAAACTGGGTACATGTAACATTGAAAAGGATCTGGATCTCCCTGTACACCAGTCACTGAAAGCATTATTGGAGCAACTGAAAGCAGATAGGAAGGTAAATGATGCGTTGACCTTCATTTCCGGGGAATTTGAGTCCAGGCATAAGGGTATCTTATTACAGCTGTACGTGACCTTGGTGAGACCCCATCTCGAACATTGTGCAGTATTGTGTGCAGTTTTGGTCTCCATACCTAATAAAGGACAAAGCTGACATTGAGGGAGAGCAGCAAAGAATGACCAGACTGATCTCTAGGATGACAAACTTGTTGTGGGAGCAGAGTTTGGGGCGACTGAGTCTGTATTCCATGTGGTTGAGGAAAATGAGTGGAGATCTCAGTCAGATATATAATACTCTGACAGGGCGAGATATATTGGAAGTAGGGATGATAATTCGCCTGGCTAGGACGTCTAAAACAAGCGGCCACAGTATTGGGTACGGTCAGGGCACTCTGCATTGAGATGAGAATAAATGTCTGAACTCACAGACTGGTGAATCTGGGAATTCTATACCACACAAGGCTGTAGAAGCCAAGGCACTGAATTTCGTTAAGTATTTCTTGACACTAAAGGAACAAGGTTGCAGCAGAGGTTTGGTGTGGGGAGAATGGATCAACCATCGTTATATTGAAGGAGAAAGCAAAATTGATGGACCGAAGTTCCTAATTCATATTATTCCAATAATTAATCACTTCAAAGGATATACAGTATGCAGTGTTTGTGAAAAAAAAAATGAAGAGATGTTAGAGCAAAAACTAAAATGGGGGAGGATCAATGTGTTGAATGACCTACTCCTTTCCAGATGTTTCTGTGCAGTCTGTGGGAAAACTCTGTAAATGTGTCACAAGCTCTCAGCTGTTAGGCAGGAGGCATCTGCTAGATCAACAGGACTATGTTTCCCATTACCTTTTCTGATACCGAGGCTGGTGCCGGGTGTTCTGTCCAATTATATAAATTAAGGGCTCGGAACAGTTTGATACAATAGAATGTCTTGCTTGGCATTTTAGAGACCGTTGAAGAGTTTGCCACATGTCTGTCGTCTGGAGGCACCTTTAGGCCGGAACAGGAAACCAGGGGACATTCACTGCCTGAAAGTACATTTGGAAGGCAATTGGTGTTTACAATCGACATTGGCTTCAAGGTCACTGTTACTAACAGCAAAGTTTAGATTTCGATATCTTATTAGTTGATGTTAACTTCCACCAGCTGCCAGAGCATTAGCCTGGTCGGGATTGGTAATCCAGCGACATTTCCACAACAGCACCATCTCTACATGGGGACCAATCGGAAACCACACTGAGCAGATCATTTCTGTGCTGCTTGACAGCTCTGTCAAAAATAACTCACACTATTTTGTCTATCGTGATGGGACTGAGGGGGTGGTAAATGGTCAGTTTGTAACTATTCTTCTCTTAAGGGACTGGACATAGTTGAGGAATTTTCCACTTTGCCAGGGAGATGTCAGAGTTGGAGCTGGAATGAAACAGTTTCCCCAGGGACACGGCTTGTTATGCAGCACATGTCTTCACTCCTACTGCAGGAATGGTGTCAGGGCCATTGCCTTTTTCGTAACTACTCTGTTCAGCTGTTTCTTCATGTCAGGTACAGCGGATCAAATTGGTTGGAGACTGGCATCTGTGATTCTGTGGGCATCATCTAAGGAACACTTCTGGTTGAGGGTGGTGCAGACATTGCATACTGTCTTTTACACTGATGTGCAGCAAAGTTCCATTCTTTCAGGGAATGGCGAAGTAATAACCTAGTGGTATTTTAGCTGTTAGTCTAGCGACCCAGGCAATGCTCATGTGACCTGAGTTCGAATTCTGCCACGGCAAATGGCGGAATTCAAATCCAGTAAATGTTTGGAATTAAGAGTCTAAAGATGATCATGAAACAGTTGCTGATTTTGTGGGAAACCCATCTTGTTCGCAGATGCCCTTTCGGGAAGGAAACTGCCATTCATTCCTGCTCTGGCCTACTTCTACCTCCAGACCCACAGCAATGTGTTTGACACTTAACTACCCTCCTGTCAATAAATGATGACTCTACCCAGCGACACACTAATCCCATTGAACATTTTAAAAAATACATTTGTGGAGTCCTCTTCTTTCGTCAGTTGTTTCATTGTTCAACTCCATTTCTAACTGGCTGTGGCAGGACTGCAGAGCTTCCATCTGATATGTTTGCTTTGTAATCATTTCGTCCTCTCTATCAGTTGTTAGTCCTGCTGTTTGCAATGTAAGTGGGTAGTCAAGTGTGGTAACTTTGAATGGGTTGTCATCAGTTTTAGGTACACACGGCTCTGACCCTGATATGTTCACCTACAGTCGTGACTGAAACATCAATCAGCTGCATGGGAATAATGGAATGAGAAAGTATCCTGGGAAAAAAGTTACAGATTGTGACTCAGTACAATTCTCCTTCTGTCCAACTGTAATCTACACTACTACATGAATTCCGGGGTTTGAGCTGCAGTTTCTGCAATGTAATTCTGATGTCTGTTGCCCAATTCATACCGAGACCTTTTCACCCGTACCCCGTGAGCTACTCTGGTTTCTGCTGTGGTAGCACTTCCATTTTCATATTCTCATTCCTCGGAGCGTTGGTTTATTGTGTCACACCTCTTACTTGTCATGTTTTTCAATCCTCCAAAACATATTCCGTGAGGTAGCACTATGGCTCATTGTTTAGTGCTGCTGCCTCACAGCGGTATAGACCCAAGTTTGATTCCATCCTCCAGCGACCGTCTTTGTGGAACTTGCGCATTTTCCCTCTGGGATTCTTCTGAGTGCTTTGATTCCCCCCCCCCCCCCAAAAAAAAAATAAAACCCGTAAATTTCCAGGTTAGGTGCATTAGTCAGGGGTAAATATAGGATAAGAAAATGGGTGTGCTTGGTTTACTCTTCAGAGGATCGGTGTGGACTTGTTGGGCTGAAGGGCCTTTTTCCACACTGTATCGATTCTAATTCTAACATTCATCTGAACGTATTCCCTTGCAGTTATGCCATTTTCGGTGTTTAAATTGAATGTGCTTCACTCTGTTCTCTCCATGGCTTCTAATAAGAACTCTGTAGTATCAATGATTCCAGTCTTATGTAGTTTCTGAACCAAGACGTTTGTGCATCTTTTGTTATTTTTCACTTCCCAGTTTACGGCAATCCAAGTGGGTCAGGACATTTGAGCAGCTTTGACATATACCTTTGAACATGTTCAAAACCAGAATTTTTTGGAGAAACTCAGTAGGTCTTTCAGCATCTGTGGAGGCAGAGAAACAGAGATAGTGTTTCAAGTCCAGCGTGGCCCTTGTTCAGAACTGAAAAGGGCTGCTTAATGCCTTGGCAAAAGTGGACGAGGGATGATAGGAAACAGAGCATGTGGAGACGCAATGGCACAGAGTGATTGGCTTTAAATTGTGGTGAAAGAGAACAGATATAAATTTGGTGTAAATTAAAGTGTGGATGGCAGAAATGGGTTGTCTCTGTTGAGTGCAGGATAAAAAAAGACACAGGCGAGATAATTGGGAGGCCGGGAAATAGAATATATCAAAAATGGAGAACAGCCATAATGGAGTCAGGCTGGGAATTTGGAATTGTGTATTAACTCCTACAGGCTGTGACACATCAAAGTGTAAAGTTAGGTGTTACTCGAGCTTGGGTAGTGTTTCACTGGAACTTTGCAGCAGCTCAGGACCGAAATTTTAGGATGAGCGCAAGGTTGCTTATTGAAATGAGAAGCAATGAGAGGCTCAGGGTTATTCCTACAGTCAGAGTGAAAGTGGTCCTCGAACCAGTCTCTGTTTGGTCTCCCCAGTGTAAAGGAGACAGCATTGTGAGCAGCAATGACAAGAGACCGGATTGAAAGAGTAAAAGTGAAATGCTACTTCACCAGGAAGGTATGTTTGGGGTCTTGGACAGTGAGGAGGGAAAGGTAAATGGGCAAGTGTTGAAGCTTCTGTAATTGCATGGGAAGGTATCATGGGGGAGTTGGGAAGTGTTCGGGATGATGGAGGGTGTCATAGAAGAAATGGTCCCTGTGTAATGCTGTCAGTGGTCGCGAGCGAAAGATGTGTTTGATGGTGCTGTCCCATTGGAGATGATGGAAGTGGCGGAAGATCATTCTGTGAATGTGGATTCTAGTACAGTAGAAGTGAGGATGAGGGGAGAGCCAGGATTGTTCTGGGAAGGAGGCGACGGAGTGAGGGCAGAAGCGTGGGAGATGGGATAGTCACAGCTGAAGGCCCTGTCCACGAGGAAGGTCAGTGGGTATACCTGGGAAGACATTCAAGCAGATATCCAATAATGCTCAGAAATTGTTGTTTCTGTTCAGGAAGAAGGACTCGATTAGAAGATGTACCACGCATGATTGACAAGGATACTAGGACGAGCATTAGTGTAGGGCCGGATTTAGGATGTTTATTTCAGGGATAATAAGCAGATGCTGGGCATGACTTTCAGCTGAGCTTCCTGAATTCCCACCAGAAACCCCTGCCATTGCTGTTCCATTCTCTTCCCTGCTCCTCTCCCCTTCCTGATTCCAGGTTCTCTATCTCAAATTACAGAGCACATTCTCTCACATTATGGTCCCTCCCCACTTCACCTGAAGCTCTGTGACCAAGTCTACCTTTCCTGCAATAGCATCAAGCTGCGTTTTGTGCTGCCAACTTGCCTCTGGTCTCAGTGCAGCTTGGCCTCTTCATTCATGCTGTTTTAGACCTCCCACTCACATCTCACTCCGGAAAGTTTCAGTCTTGGAGTAAACTGTATTGAAAACACCATTCTCCCTTTGCACTGAATTCACATTGTGATCCCAAATCCAAAAAGTACACACAGCCTTCATCGCACCCTGCTAAAGGTGCATGCTAACCGTATGGTATAAGATTTTTTTTTTACATAGAACTGGCCAAAGATACGTTTTCCCTGTAGAGATCATCACCCCCTTTAGACAAAGGAATTTGTTTGCTCGACGTCTTATTAGTACTAGTAAGAGTTGCAAGCTGCTTTAGAATTATAACATGGAGAAAAATAAATCACATTATGAAGTTTGGGCAGAGTGTTGTTTACCTGTCATTTTTAATACTGTTATAAATTTGCAGTGCTTATCTTTAAATGCTTGCTCTTGAAGATAGAATCAGATGGAGTGTTGAGGGGTGACATTCTAGAAGTTTTAATATCATGGGAGGCATGGATAGGGTGAATATCCAAGGTCTTTTTGAGAGGATAGGAGAGTCCAAACATAGATGACGTAGGTTTAAGGTTAAAAGGAGGAAATTTAAAAGGGACAAATGGACAACGTTTTCACACAGAGTGTAATTTGGTTATGGAATGAGCTGCCAGAGGAAGATGCAAGTAGAGCTACAACATTTCACACACATTTGGACAAATATATAAATGGGAAACGTTCAGAACCATATGGGCCAAATGCAAGCAGATGGGACTAGTTTAGTTTGGAAATCCTGGTCAGCATGGACACGTTGGACCAAAGGGTCTGTTTGTGCGCAATATGACTGTATGAATCAAGAAAGCAAGGAAAAGAGGAAGAAAAGATATGATGTCAGCAAACTGACAAGAAATATAAAAGCAAGCAGCGCAAGCTTTAATGTGTATATAAAGAAAGTTCAATATGAATGTATGCCCTTCGGTAGAAATGAAATCAGGAAAATATATTGAGGATGTTTGGAGGGTATGCTTAGAGGGAACAGACAGATAATTTACACCAGAATTTTATATCATTCCTACATTAGAAGGCACTGTAAGTATTTCAATGATATAATCAAAATAGCAATAGGAGGGAAGTTCTTGGACTGCCTCGAACAAAAGGAACAAGGCTTTTTAATAAACAGATAAGAGTAAGGGTACGCAGGTCAGCAGTAATTCACAGTTGGTTTTAAAAGCGGCGGTTACAGAGTGACTGGCGTTACTGTGAGAAATATTTCATAACTCTTTGGATTGCAGGAATGTTCCGTGAAACTGGAGACCCTACAATGTGGCGCCTGTTTTCAAGAAACCAGCGAGACTGAAAGCAGTAACCATTTAACCTCAACATTATTGTTGGAATTCTGCTAGAGTCTATTATTAAGAAAGGAATTGCAGGGCATTTAGAAAAGCTTCACGCAAAGTCAACATGGTTTTGTGAAAGGCGATCTATATTTTGCCTGTTAAATCATGCAAAGTTTTTTTTCTGGAGATCCCTGAGAATGTAACAAGCGGTCATGATAAAGGGGATCTGGTAGACACGAGGCTTTCTTGAGATTTTTCATAAGGTTTCACGAAATAAAACTTGTTACACAAGACAGAAGCTCATAATTTGATAGCTAATATATTAGCATTGGATGACAGTTGGTTAACACATAGAAATCGGGCTGTCAGGGTTAACGGATCTTACAGATGAAATATATCTGCTGGAGTATCATAAATATCAGTCCAATGCAAGATTTAGTTACAATCTAGACTGAAAGTCGGAGCTGAATGCAATATATATCCGAGTTTGGGGATGACACTGAGAACCAAAAGACAGGCTGTTACTTAATGGAGAGGACACCCACAAAAGGAACAGTGCAAAGGGATGTTTTTGTGTCTGAAACATAACGACAGCATGCTGATGCCGCAAGTAACTAGGTTGGTTCATGAGGCGGTTCCTGGAATGAAAGGGATGAATTATTGAGTATATCTAAAATGGTGAGGCGTTTATTCATTGTAGTTGAGATGAATGTGGATGATATTACTGAAATTGACAACATGCAGAGGGGGCTTGACAAGGTAGCTTTCGAGAATGTGAATCAATTCCAGGGCAGAGAGTCGAACTCAGGGTTGTAGGTACAGAATAAGGGATATCGATTTCAAACTGAGATGCAAAGAAACGTCTTCTTTCAGAAGGTAGGGAATGCCTGAAATTCCCTAACCCAGAGGTTGTGGAGACTGGGTCACTGAATGTATTTACAGACTGGCTGGATTGGGTTTTGACATATCACCGAGTTGAGGGATACAAGGGGTTAGCAGGAATGTGTAGTTCAGCCCTGAAGTAGATCAGCCATGTTCTTAAGAAATGACAGTGCAGGCTTGAGGGGCCGAATAGCCTGCTCCTGTTTATATTTCTTACGTTCTTATGTTATTCTTCTGGAAAGTAACTGGTTATTTTCCTGAAAATGGTGTTATACAATGTTGCATTAAGGGAGAGCAGAGGATTTCTTTGAGCTAACGCTGGATGCGCGTACAGGGCTGTATTCACAGCGCGGTAAAAACAATGACTGCAGATGCTGGAAACCAGATTCTGGATCAGTGGTGCTGGAAGAGCACAGCAATTCAGGCAGCATCCGATGAGCAGCAAAATCGACGTTTCGGGCAAAAGCCCTTCATCAGGAAGAA
>NC_057717.1:11237375-11239970 GCF_004010195.1 Chiloscyllium plagiosum
GTTGAAGTGTTCCGAGGCGGAAGATGAGGCGTTCTTCCTCCAAGCGTCTGGTGGTGAGGGAGCGGCGGTGAAGGAGACCCAGGACCTCCATGTCCTCGGCAGAGTGGGAGGGGGAGTTGAAATGTTGGGCCACAGGGCGGTTTGGTTGATTGGTGCGGGTATCTCGGAGATCCCAAATCCACCACTCTGGCCGACCCACTGTCTCAGCATGCTCCTGCCCCACTGAACTCATCTCTACCTACCTCGACACTGTCCTATCACCCCTCGACCAGTAACTCCCCACATACGTTCGAGATACCACCAACGCCCTCCACCTCCTCCAAGACTTCCGTTTCCCCGGCCCCCAACACCTCATCTTCACCATGGATATCCAATCCCTCTACACCTCCATCCGCCATGACCAGGGAATCCAAGCCCTCCGTTTTTTCCTCTCCAGACGTCCCCAACAGTATCCTTCCAACGACACTCTCATTCGTTTGGCCGAACTGGTCCTCACCCTTAACAATTTCTCAATTGAATCCTCCCACTTCCTCCAGACAAAAGGGGTAGCCATGGGCACACGTATGGGCCCCAGCTATGCCTGTCTCTTTGTTGGATACATACAACAGTTGATCTTCCGTAATTATACCGGCACCACTCCCCATCTCCTCCGCTACATTGTTGACTGCATTGGCGCCACCTCGTATCAGTTCTGGCTGGGATGCTGTTCGCTGGGTCAGTGTGGATTTGATGGGCAGAATGCCCTGTCTCCACACGGTTGAGGTTCTATAACAATATCAAGAAGTTTGAACTATACAAATACCCAGTGGGTATATACCTGATACACTCTGCTGAAGGTTTTGTATGTTTCAGTAAGATCACCTCTCTTTCTATGTGTAACCATAATATAAGGCCTTCATCCCTGGAGTACATGAAGTGAAACATCTATGAACTACTTCCAATGTAATTATATCGAATCTCAGGGAAGTAGACAAAAAATAACCTCACACCCCAGGTGAGGCTTATTTTTTGTTTTCTCAGTGCTACGAGTTTTTGGAACTCTCTTCCCCGCAGACCGTCAGAGGCAGAGATATTGAATATTTTTGAGGGACAGACAGAAGGTTGATAAGTAGCAACAGAGTCAAGGATTATCAAGGAATGGGCAGGGATGTGCAGCATGGGGAAATGTTGACAGTGGTACAAAATGACGCTGCTTCAGACCATCCGGCAAAACAAAATGGTAATCTAGAAAACATTTTAAAATGCTAACAGTGATAAAACAGAGTTCCAAGGACCGTAGAGCTGCTCTGTCATTAGAGAGAAACCACTTGTGATCATTTAAGCTGAGGGTCACCACACCTCGGGTGATGGGTTGAGGGTGAGACAGCGTCCCCATCATTGTAACCTCTGTCAGTGTGGTGAATTGAACCGGCGCTGTTGGCTTCCATCTTCATCGCAAACCAACCGTCCAGCCAACTGAGTGGGAGACAGTGTAACTGTCACAGACAGAAACAGTCACAGGCAAAGGGCAAGAGAAACTTTCATAACAAAGAAAAAGGTACAATTCAGATAACGGTCAAAATACCGACTGAGGGTAAAAACGTTCTCTGCTAGAAATTGTATTTTATGATGAGACAAGTATTTCAAAGCCGTCTTTGGCTGAATACGATAAGGTGAGACAAATGAAATAAACAGAATTACTAATTGTTATTGGATATCGATAAGCATAAAATGAGTGTAGACGTTTGATTGGTCTGTGTAAAATGTGCTTACCATTACATAGATGGAGAAAGCTGATGGAATATATTGTTGGGAGAGTGTGTCCGCTTGGGAACTGCCCTCGAGCAGGCGCTTGAAGAAAACCGGGGTAAAAGTGCCTGAGTGTTGTCTGTTCAGTGACAGGATCCCAGGGGGTTGAATGACTGAAAGTTCATGAAACATTGAACTGAGAAAAGCATCAGATCAGCCACAATCTTCTTAAATGCCAGACTACGTTTGAAGGGCTGAATGGCCTCGTGGTGGATTTGAATTGCGTGCGATTTGAAAACTGTACAACTTTGTGTCTTACCGTACTGTGGTACATCCTGGGACATTGACATTTTCCTGAAAATGGGAATTATTTGGAACACTGACTTGAACATTCCAAAATCAGCATTCTTCAGAATATTCTATCAACTCATGGGAGTATTGCAAAGGCGAGAGAGAGAGAGAAGGCTTTGCATGCAGTAGTGAGAGTTGTGGACCATGAATCGTGTTCGGGGTAGGGTGCTATAACAGATATACAGTGAGTGTGAGGGAGCAGGGAGAATACGGTGCCCTGATCCTGACAGAGTGGGGAAGGTTATTGGAGCTTGTCCTGTATTGCTGAACATTTCTTCAGACCGCAGATACTGCACTGAGCTGGTTGGTAAGCTCAGGCCATGCTTGGTTGGTCTTGTGGTGTGGCTCCCTCTGGGATAGAAAATGGTCCCCCTCTGTACTAGCACTTCCACCAGGACCTCCATGCCCCTGTCAACAAACCGCGGTGTAATTGACCCATATCTGCCATGCTCAGGGTAAACTGTGCAGGGCAGCTCCAAACGGAGAGAGCTCAATCGTGTGCCCATTAGCTTTTAA
>NC_057717.1:11240689-11250263 GCF_004010195.1 Chiloscyllium plagiosum
TGACAGATGGGTTGTCTGCACGAGGCTGAGCTAGTTTCCTGGTACTATCATATCAAACTCACCTCATTAACTACCCAGCCACCCCATGGTGTGCCTGTCATTCAATGCCAGCTCGATCCCACCCATCATGGCTGGAGTTCCTCACCACCGCCCGGATGCCCCGATAGTCTGTGATCCATGGCACTGGTGCCATCTTTAAAAGCTAATGGGCACACGATTGAGCTCTCTCCGTTTGGAGCTGCCTTGCACAGTTTACCCTGAGCATGGCAGATATGGGTCAATTACACCGCGGTTTGTTGACAGGGGCATGGAGGTCCTGGTGGAAGTGCTAGTACAGAGGGGGACCATTTTCTATCCCAGAGGGAGCCACACCACAAGACCAACCAAGCATGTCCTGAGCTCACCAACCAGCTCAGTGCAGTATCTGCGGTCTGAAGTGCTCCATCCTAGACAAATTTCTGGGTTGTTCTGAGCCGGGTCTGTACAATGCTCCATCTTGGACAGATTGCTGTGTTGAACTGAGCCGGTTCTGCACAGTGCTCCGTGCTGAGCAGGTATCTCATCTAGGTTTATACGTGTCTGGGCTGGAACTGTGAAGTGGATTGAGTATCTGGTATAATTCCTTATCGAGCTATCACTCCTCCAGCTCGGTGCAGTCCGCTGTTAAACCCCGTATTTCTGCAAGATGTTTTCCATTAACTAATTAACCATGTAACACATGAATATCTGTCCTTCTTGCGATGCGCATGAGCAGACGTACCTGAAAATATATGATGAAGGTTGTGTCAACCCGAACGTTTTCTTATTTTAAAGGTAAGTATGAGGTGCTCTGTTTCAGATGCAATTCGCTTGGTCAAAATATTCGACATTCAGCAAAATACAATATTCAAACACCGTCGATAAAATACAACAAAAACAAGAGCAAATTGTAATAACTTAATTCTACTGGAAAACATAACAGAATTTTAGATTATTTAACAACTATACAGTAACTACTCCAAAATGGCAACATCCTATAAACACCCGCTTTTCACAAAACAAATTCAGGAAACAGATTGTCTCACATGCAGTTCTCCAATCCAGGAGGAACGAACATCAAAAGACAATTCTGAGAGAAAGCTCAGAGAGAGGGGGCAGCAGCCGGGAGAGATTTCCTGCCTTCCAACCCTGCTGAGACCCTACCAATAACTGGCAAAAGGTAAAACTATGATTCCTGCTTCTATGAGAGCTTGGCCATCACTCCACAGGACCAGGCTGCAGCTTCAAGGACCACAAGGAATGGAGTGCATCTACGCCGTCTATGGCAATGCAGGAGTCTATAAAAAATGCCTAACCTCACCAGAACCGTTCAATGATGGAAAGATAAATGTCAAAGTTAAACATAAATAAATAAAACGAAAGCATGCAGCAAGCCTGGTGATCAGTCATCGATGGTCTCGGGAACCCAGCAAATCCTATCCTGCCAAAACACAGTAGAATCATCGACCTTGTGAAGAGAAAGCACCATCTCTCTTCGTCACCTCGAACTTTACAACTGCCGTTCACCCAATAGTCAGCGATGTTAATACCCCACCCAGACTAAGTATTATTGTGATCTATACAGGATGCAGTCAAATGGGTTAACTGGAGCTGTTTGTTCAGTGCCTATGATTGATATCAGTCTCCATGGACCCTAACTGTGTCACTGAAGAGTTTCCCTCTTCCATAATTACGGGGCTTCTTTGAACCTGTTGTCCCGTAGTATCAGGGGCAGCGTGATCCTCAACACGATAGGGATCAGCAGCTCCAGAGAGAGGGAGAGGAAGAGAATCAGAACAATAGACTGAAATGTTCCAGCAATGGACCGGATCTGAGAATATTACATTGGAATATCACTACAATGAACAGGAGTTTCGGTCTTTACTGGCTTTCCCGGGATTGGCCATCGTTAGAGTTGCGGATCGAAGCCGTACTGAGGGTTATTTAAGCCGGTTACTACCCAATCCTCGCTATTAGTGGTGTTCCTGGTAAGTCTATCCCTGTCAATTCTATAAACAATGGTGAAAATCATTGCTAATTCTGTTATTTATATTTCGCAAAGACGTAGAGTATTTTATTCAATTTCAGTCACAAACTCCACTTCCTTTAAATTAATTTCAGATTCTTCACTCATAAACATCTCAGAAGGAACATGACTGTTCACAACCTCAACCTGACTTTTGCCCTGAACTGTTTTATGTCTCGATATTCTTTCTGTCATCGAATCTGCCCACACCCAAACTCGATAATATCCCTAGTCTCGACCTCTGCCTCAATGATGTTGCTGAAATAAACATCATCTAGCCCTTTATTAACTTCAGAATTTATGGGTCCCGTTGTATTCTGACCTCTCTACCAGTGACAAATATTTTGACCAAAAACTTGTTACCGTCACTACAGGTACTTCACAACAGGTACTCTGTATGAGATTCATAATGTCATTGCACGTGTAATTCAGAGGCAAAGGTGATGACTCTAAAGGCTTTGTTTGAAATCCTACCACAGCCGATGACAGAACTTAAAGTCGAATGACAAAAATTGGAACGAAATTTCACTGATGGAAAAAATAAACAATCAGGATTTCTTTTAATATTTCACTGATAGCCTTTGGTAAAGAAATTTAACATTATTGCCCGGTCTGAACTAAGGGCGACTAAGGGCAATAAAATGGTTGGCTCCATGTTGTCTTGAGAAATGGCCTCACAGTCAAGGGCAATTAGGATGGACAACACATGCTGCCCTTGTCAGTGATGTTGACACACCATGAAACAACAACATTAAAGGTGAAATAAACCAAGGAACTGTGGATAATGGAGATCTGAAATAAAATTCTCCAATGTCCAGAGAGCGATAGAGAGACAAAGGAAAAGAAAACAAAAGGATTGCTGATGATGGACTGGAAAGAAAATAGAATGACAAGTTATTCTAACATCCCTGACTTTCCCATATTCCCAAATATCACGTCCATTTAGCTATGTCCCTGATTAAAGTGAGTTATGTTCCCTCTGTCTCTCTTCTCTGCGTGTGATGACCTATTCCATTGGCAATACTGGTGCTGCCCTGCCAGTTGCTGAGATACAGAAGAAGGAAATGTTACAGAGTCAGCTGCTTCTTTGGAGAGAGGAACTGTTACTATGGGGTTTTACCGAGATGCAATGGCTTTCTCAGCCAGGAAGAGAATCGAAGGAGAAGGAGGCATTTTCAACACTGAATGGGTGCACCATGTGTGTGGGGCATTGACTTGCTGCTATCGTTAGAAACTAGGTGTAGTTTGTGTGGATGGTGTTCTCAGGTTTGCTTTGTCAGCTGCTGAGTTCATTCAGGGAGACCCGACGGTCTGGAGATCACACTCTGGACACTGCATTTCCAGCGTGTCTGGATCAATGGTAAACAAATGGAGCGAAGACTACACAGAAGGGAAGCTCTGGAAACAAGGAGTAGCAAAGCACTGCAGTTTCCTTCCAGGAACATTTGTCTAAGCTGGACCCATTCAGGTGTAAAGTGTGAAACCAACTTGTTTCAAACATGAGGTGCTCACTGAGCTATGTCCTTCCTTCAGTATAACCTGTAGCCTCACACCAGGGACAGGACTGTGCTGACTCTCACTATGAATTTACCTGTTTTTATTCTGGAACTTTCCAGGTAGGAGTGGGTAATGTATCCACCATCTCTGAAGTGTAGTCCTCCGATGTATAACGAGCTGACAGAAGCCACCGCCTGCTAAGAGGAATGCATTGGTTCCATCTCCACAGGAGAAGGTACAGAAACCAACTTCCAGATATACTAGAGAGAAGGGGGACTGGTAAAAATGAGGAAGTGCAGGAAATTAGAATTAATGCAGGTTATCCTTTTGGAAATCGAATTGAACTGAAGTTTCATAAGTTGCTGCATCTGATGAGTTACATCCCAAAGTCTTGAGGAGATGAAAGCAGAGCTAGTGAAAAAAATTATTGATTATTCTTCAAGGCTGGTTAGATTCTGGAAAGGATCCTGCAGACTGGAAAACAGCTATTGGAAACATAAATATTTAAAACAGGAGGAAGAGGGAAAACATAAAACTAAATAGCTAGATGTTAGCTGTGAGAAAAAATAAATCATTGGAATCTTTTATAAGGAACGTGCCAACTAGACACTTGGAAAATAATGATATCATTTGGTAGAATCGGACGAGATTCGGGAAAGGGAAATGATCGTTGATAAAGCTTTTTCTGGAGATTGTGCCATCTACAATTGAGAACAAATGGGAGTGGACTATTTGAGTTTTTAGAAGACGCTTGACCTGATTGAATACAGATGAGTGGGGAATGTGAGAGTCCATGGGTATGTCGGGGAGGAATGTATACCATATGGAGTAAAAATTTGTAATTGAGATACGAGAAGAATACTTTTTTTTTTTGTCTGGACTGAAGGATTGATGGATGGCAGCAGGATCAGTGTTTGGGCAATAGCTGTTCACAAGGTATAAAAATGATTCAGTTGTGAACAGCAAATATCATGATCTACATTTATATTTATTAAATGGTGAGAGATTGCGAAGTGCTATTGTTAAAAACGAACTGGATGACCTTGGTCACAATTCGCAAACAGAATTCTTATGGGGCAGGAAGTAAGTGATTTGTGGCTCTTCATGCAAAATGATTGAAGCACCAGAGTTAGAACATCTTTCCCATTGGTCATCTTTTGTTGAGAGAGTATTTGTTTGGTCTGCTTTATAGATAATGATCTCCTTGTCACCGAGACAGCACAAAGCAGTTTTACCAGACTAAACCCTGGCATGATGGTACCCCGCGGAGTGAGTCCAGTGACTATGTGTTTAACGTGTAGGGCTCTGAGAAAATAAGAAGCTGAAACTTGATGATTATGGACGGACATTCATTATGTCCCAAACAGCTGAATAGTGTAAAAATTCCATACTTTTCATTGGATGATTGATTCCCGATAGTTTACATGCATCGGTAGAGCCACATGTCGATTGACAGAGAGGCTCTGAATGAACTCGGGACACTTGAATGCAGTTAGTGTTTGACACTGCATTGAATGCCACTTTGTGCGCAATCCTGGCAGCAGTTACGATAACTTCATTTTGAAAGAGTTAGTAATTCCCCACCACCTTATGACCTCCATGGAGACCATGAGTCTGCCTTCTTAGAGATTGAAAACAATTATTTGGAAAATACTTTAAAAAGGTTGGCTTCATTCCGAATGCCAGAAAACCATGTTGAAGTAATACTTATGTACTATGAGTTATTAAGTCATGTGGATCAATTTGGAGAAGTCTATCTGTGCGGCCCCTGCTCCTTTTGTTTGCAGCATTAAAACATCTCTGACCCTTTCCTGTTCCTGTCTTAGTGGCTTGAGAAGCTGAATGACCTCTTCCTGTTCCATTTTAATGACACTGGGAGTAAAATGGTCTCTTTATGATCCTTTGTAAGTGGGTGTGAGCAGATTCCTTCTCTTCCTGTTTTATAGGCAGGTGGGACTGAATGGACTATCCTTCTTTTTGCTCAGTAGTTTTGATGGGCTGAATGGCTTCCTCATATTCTTGTGAAACCAGATTGAAGTGCTGAATGTGCTCCTCGTTTTCCTGTGGAAATGTACAGTGCTGTAACATGAATGTTACCCAGATTTTAACAGCACAATCTTGAATGTTGTCCAGGTTACTTGCACGTGGACAAAGACTGCTTCAAGAGCTGAAGAGGGTCAACTTGTTCTAAACATCATGTAAACTTCAGTGAATATCCCCACTTCTGCTCTGTTTTGACTCAATGGGCTGAAAGGCCTCCTTCAAAACTTCAGGATTCCCTGCTGACAAACAGAAAATTCCTGGGCTGAGGGAGCTACCTTGTGGATCTCCTGCAGAGATGCCCATGGCCGAGATGATTGATGCCCACCAATGGTAATCATCTTCCCTATGCCGTGAATGGCTCCAAACAGTGGCGAGGTCACAATCGATTCTCATGAAGTGTGATTTTCCTCAGGCTCCTTGATCTCATCCTCAGTCAAATACTGCCTAGACTTCAGGGCCAGTCTCTCTTACCTGAGCCCCTGTGTTCCTTCTTTTGATCATATCAATAGGTCATGATGTAGAAGCAGAGAATGTTTTCTTCAAACAGAGGGTAGTGAATGTCAGGAATTCTCTTACACAGAGTTAGGGGAGCTAGATCATTGAAAGGGATCAGTGGTGTTCTGCAGGAAGCGGCTCTGGAACCCCTACTGTTTGCTATTTCCATAAATGACTTGGATGGGGGTGTGGAATAGTGGGTTAGCAAGTTTGTCAATGACACAAAGGTTGTTGGAGTGGTACAGAATGTGGAGGGCTTTTGTAGGTTGCAACGGGACATTGACAGAATGCAGAGCTGGGCTGAGAAGTGGCAGATGGAAAAGTGTGAAGTGAATCCCTTTGCAAGTTCGAATGTGAATGCAGAATACATGGTTAAAGACAGAATTCTTGGCAGTGTGGAGGAACAGAGCGACCTTGAGGTCCGTGTCCACAGATCCCTCAACTATGCTCCCCAAGTTGATGGTGTGGTTAAGAAGGCATATGATGTGTTGGCTTTCATTAGCAGGGGGATTGAGATTAAGAGCCGTGAGATTATGCTGAAGCTCTATAGAGCCCTGGATAGACCACACTTGGAATATTGTGTTCAGTTCTGGTCACCCCATTATAGGAAGGATGTGGAAGCTGTAGACCAGAAATTTACCAAGATGCTGCCTGGAATGGAGGGCAAGTTTTATGAAGAAAGCTTTAGGGAGCAAGGGCTTTTCTCATTGGAGGAAAGAAAGATGACAGATGACTTGATAGAGGTGTGCAAGATGATGAGAGGCATAGATAGAGTGAATAGCTAGCGACTGTTTCCTAGGGCAGAAATATCTATCACAAGTGGTCATAATTTTAAGGTAATTGGAGTAAGGATTAGGAGAGATATCCGAGGTAGGTTCTTTAGACAGAGAGTGGTGGGTGTGTGGAATGCACTGCCAACAGTGGAAGTAGAGTCAACTATGTGAGGGAAACATAAGAGAATCTTGGATAGGCATTTGGAAGAAAGTGAACGGAAGCATGTAGGATAGTCTGATCATAGAGTAGGATAAACGGGTGGTACAATATCGAGAGTCGAATGTCCTGTACTGTGCTCTACTGTTGTTTGTTCTGTGTTCTATGGAAGTGCTCATAGAGGCTGGAGACGGATTTTGATGTATCAGAGAGGTGAGGGTTATGAAGCCATGATCTTAGTGAAAGGCAAGTCAGGCTTGGGAGGTGAACGACCTGCCTTTGTTTCGGATGTTCTAACATTCTGTTATTGGAAAATTTGATTAGATTAGAATAGATTAGATTAGATTAGATTACTTACAGGAAGGTACCTGGAAGGTCTGTTATGGAATGTTTCAGTCAAGGAGCCCAGAGGACTTTGTGAGCATCTCTGGGTGAGGTATGGGGGCTGTAATCACAGTGAATCTGGGTCTACCAACAAATGGAGCACAAGTTGCAGAGAGGGGAAGCTCTGTAAAGAGAAATGATGGACCGCTTTCATATCCAGCCTGGGTTTTCCAATTACATTTTCCAAATCACCCAAACCGTGTGTGACAGTCATGACGGAGTGAATGTTCTCCCCTGTTTCTGTGCACCAGGTGATAGCAGTGAGTGTCGTCCAACTGCTCAGATCCAGCAGGTTTGAGGGTCTGAATGGAACACGGAAACAGGGGACTGACGAGTAGGAGTTGGTCCTGAGATACTTTGAGCTTTCTCCACCAGGCACTAAGATTGTGGCTGATTAGGTTTGGTTTCAGCCCCACTTTCTTGTCTGTATCCCATTAGCCATGACGCAGTCTCTGTGAAGTATTTAACTAACTCAGCTGTGAATACTTGCAATCAGAGAGTCACCACAAACTTCTGGGGAAGAGAATACCCATTCAAAAACCCTTTTAGCATTTTTCCTCATCCCTGTGATAGAATAGGAGAGTCATACAGCATGGAAACACATCCTTTGGCAAACATCTCCATGCCGATCAGGCATTCTAGCCTGACCTGGTCCCAATGCCAGCACTTGGTCTGTATCCCTCTGAACCATTTTTATTTATATATCTATCTAGATATATTTTAAACATGTAATTGTACCCGCTTTCACCACAGCACTTTCCGTGCACCCACCAGTCTCTGCATGAAAAAGTTTCCCCTCAGGTTCCGTCTAAATGTTTTCCCTGCCATCTTCAATCTCTGCCATCTAGTTCTGGAAATCCCTACACTGGGAAAAAAAAAAAGATGTTGGCCATTGAGACTATAAATGGCCCTCAGGATTTTATAAGCCTCTGTCATGTCACTATTCAGACTCCAACACTCCAGGGGGAAAAGCCTCAACCTGTTCATCCTCTCCTGCAGCTCAATTCCTCAGGTTCCAGAAAATCCTTGTAATTTTTTTCTGCACCCAATCAAGCTTAGCAACATCCATCCTTGAGCAGTGCCAACTGAATTGTATGCAGTATTCTTAACGTGGCCTCACCAACGTCATTTAGAAAGGTAATATGCTACCCCATCTCCTATACTCAATGTTCCGACTGAACATTAAAACTCTGTCTACCTGCTACTCCACTTTCAAGTAACTATGAACCTGCATCTGTAAGTCTCTTTGTTCAGCAACATTCCCCAGGGCACGACCCTGCTTTAACTTACCAAAATGCAAAACCCCACAAATGTCTGCATTAAATTCTATCTGCCAGTCCTTGGCCCTTTGTTTGTCAAGGGTGCCGTTGTGCCCTGAAATAATCATCACTGTCCACTGCCCCACTTTTTTTATGTTACCTGTAAACCTACTAACCATGTCTCCGATAATCACGTACTCGTTGATTATATACATGATAAAAAGCACTGAGCTCAGCACTGAATCTTTCAGCACACCCTGGCCCACAGGCCTACAGTCCGGAAAACAACACATTACCTTCAATCCAATTTTGTATAGAATTGGTTAGCCTTTCCTGAATTTCATATGACCTAACCTTAGTATTCTGTCTACGATGAGGAACCTTATAGAATGCCTTGCTGAAGTCTCTGTGAACAATGCATACCACAGTGCCTTCCTCAATCTTCTTCGTCACTTTTTCAAAATATCAATCACATTAATGAGACATGGTTTCCATCGTAGAAAGCCATGTTGACTATTCCTAATAAGTCCTCGTCTTTCTAAATGCATGTAAATCTTATCCCTCAGAATCCCTCCATCAATCTCCTCTACACTGGCATTAGGCTGACTGAGTCGATAATTTCCTATGTTTTTTGATCGCTGTTCCCTTTTCTAGTCCCACTCATCCACTAGCCACACGAAAAAAAAAATATAACTAGATTGGTGATATGGCCAATGATACAGTTCTCAGAGTGTCTCAGCCTCAATATTAGGAACAAGTCAGACAGATTAATTTAATCTGTTAAAACAAAATGTATATGACCAAAGCAAAGTTGCTCAAACTATGATGAAAAGAAGAATGACGAGTGGATATTGCAAATATGTGCATTGATATTTCCCTTTGAAAAATACTGCGGAACACACACACACACACACACACACAC
>NC_057717.1:11250316-11267268 GCF_004010195.1 Chiloscyllium plagiosum
CTCTCTGCAAAGTTATCTTGAAAGAACTTTCTCCAAGTATTATTCGAACTAATGACCAAAGGAAGAATCAGAGTTTGACCCAAATGCTATTCTACTTATGGAGTCATCAAGTCCTACAGCATGGAGAGAGGCCCTTTGGCCCAAACTGGTCCATGCTGACACAAATATCCATCCACATTAACCTCGTTTCCTAGCACATGTCACCTGTTGTCCTCTCCTATCTATGTAATTGTCCAGATGCCGTTTAAATATTGTTAATATAAATGCTTCAACCACCTCCGCTGGCAGCTCATTCCCTTTGTGTACCACTCTCTGGGTAAAACAGTTTCCATCAGTTTCCTTTTCATTCTTTCCCATCTCAGCTTAAATTGATGCTCTCTAGTCCTCAATTCCCCAACTCTGGGAAAATAGGTTCAGTCCATTAACGCTATCCATGCTTCTCATAATCTTGTACACTTCTATAAGATCCGCCTCAGTCGCCTACGCTCTAAAGAAAAAAAGTTCTCCCTTATCCAACCTCTTCCTATAATTCATACAATTGAGTCCTGGCAACATCTTGTAAATACTGTCTGCACACATTTCAATTTAAAAACATCCTTCTGATCGCAATGTGACCAAAAATGAACATAACACTACAAGTGCAGCATCACCAACATCCTGTATAACTGTAACAAAACTTGCCCACTTCTCTGCTCCATGTCCTGACCGTTGACTGCCAGTGAGCCAAAAGCCTTCTTCACTGCCCATGTCTACCTGTGGCTCCACTTTCAGAGAACGGTGGACCTGAACTTCATGGTCCCTCTGCTCAATGACACTGCTTACGGCCTTACCATTCACCATGAAACTCCTACATTGATCTAAGTTTGCAAAAAATATTCCTCAGCACACTTCTCCAATTGATCAAGATCCTGCTGCAGTTTCTGATAAGCTTCCACACTGTCCACAATACCGCCAATTTTAATGTCACCTTCAAATTTACTAAACATGCCTTATACATTCTGAAGAATATCTTTGAAATAGATAATAAACAACAATGGGCCCAGCACTGACCCCTGAGGCATTTCATGTGTCGCAGGCCTCCAGTAGGAGAGCATCATTCCACTATAACCCTCTGTTTACTACCATCAAGCCAATTATGTGTCCAATCTGTCAGCTCCCTCTGGATTCCATGCGATTCTAACCTTCCAGACCAGCCTATCATGAGTAATCTTGTCAAAGGCCTTCCTGAAAACCATACAGACTATGTCTACCGCGCTGCCCTCGTCAACATTCCTGGTCACTTCATCAAAGAACTCAAGCAAATTTGTGAGGCATGATCTCCCACTCACAAAGTCATGCAATCGTCCCAGTCTAAAAACAACTATTAATAAGCATTATTAAAATAAATAACAACAAACAATAATAAATAATAGAAATATGACATTTTCAGTGGACAATAAATTATCCATGGTTTGTGGCATTGGAACGTGCATCATTGGTGAACGGTAGAATAGATTTTGTAGAGAAAGTGAGGACTGCAGATGCTGGAGATCAGAGCTGAAAATGTGTTGCTGGAAAGGCGCAGCAGGTCAGGCATCATCCAAGGAGCAGGAGAATCAACATTTCGGGCATGAGCCCTTCTTCAGGAAGGGCTTCAGGATGATTACTGATGAAGGGCTCATGCCGATACGTCGATTGTCCTGCTCCTTGGATGCTGCCTGACCTGCTGCGCTTTTCCAGCAACACAGAATAGATTTTGTACCTCTGTCATTGTACTGCGTTGAAAAAAAGCAAGGGTGGCATGGTGGCTTAGTGGTTACCACTGCTGCCTCATAGTGCCACGGATCCGCGTTTGATTTCATTCTCGGGTGACTCTCTTTTGGAGTTTGCACATTCTCTCTGTGTTTGTGTGGGCATCCTCTGGGAGATTCATTTTCCTTACACAATCCAAAGATGTACAGGTTAGCTGAATTGACTACAGCCTTATATGCATTAGTTAGGGGTAAATATAGATTAGGGGCATGGGACTGTGTGGGTTGCTATTCAGAGGTATGGTGTGGCCTTGTTGGGCCAAATGGCCTGTTTCTATACTGTAGGAAATTGAAAAAAAGAACTATTTCTAATCAAACCCTGTCTTTCCAAACGTGTGCATATCTTATCCCTCAGAATCTTCTCAAGTAATCTACCTACTACAGATGTTAGGCTTCCCGGTCCATAGTTCCCAGATTTTTCTTTGCTTCCCTTCTTGAAAAATGGCACAACGTTTGCTACAGTTCAATATTATATAACCTAATCTGCGGCAAACGATGATGCAAAGATATCACGCAGGTCCCCGTAGTTTCTTATGTAGGCTCTTGCAGTATTCTTGGATACATCTGTTTAGGACCAGGAGATTTATCCACCTTCATACATTCTAATGCATCCAACACGTCCTCTCCTGTGATATTGACTAACCCCAAGATATCACTACGACTTTTGTTAACCTCCCAAGTCTTCTTGTATTTCTCCACAGTAAAGACAGAGGATAAATATTCATTGAAAATCTCACACATCTCCCATGGTTCTAGACATGCATGTCCACTTTGGACCTTGAGGGGTCATATTCTCATGTAGTTATTCATTTAACTTTAATATACTTAAAGAGCCTCCTTGGATTCACCCTAATCTTCTCAGACAATGCTATCGTGTGCGCCCTTTTCGCCCTTCTGATTTCCTTCTTCGGTAAACTCCTGTATTTCCTGTACACCGCCAGGGATTTCCTTGAACCCAACTGCATGGACCTCAGCCACACCTCCTTTTTGCCTTCAAAGCATCACCATCTCCTGACATCCAGGGTTCCCTCTTCCTGCCAACCTTGCCTTTTACCCTCACAGCAACATATAGACCTTGAACTCCAGCCATTTCATTTTTAAAGGCCTCCCACTAGCCGGAGGTCCCTTCGCCTCTAAACAAACACCTCCAACCAACCCCTACAAGCTCCTATCTAATTCCATCAAAATCCGCTTTCCCGCAATTTAGAAATTAAACACGCGGGCCAGTTTTGTCCTTCTCCATAAGTATTTTAAATTTATGGTCACTGGTCCCAGCGTGCTCCCCCACTGTCACCTCAGTCACCTGTCCTGCCCTATTTCTTAGAGTAGGTCAAGTTTTACCCCTTCCCGAATTGCACCCTCTATATACTGCTTGAGGAAACTTTTCTGAACACAGTTAATAGATACACCCCATCCCAGTACTGAATTCTATGTAATTCTCAGTCAATGTTAGGAAAATTAAAATCTCTGACTATGGCAATTCTATTGGCCCTGCAAGTCTCCCCAATATCTCTATATATTTTAATTATTCTAATTTCCATTTAGTATTAGGGGGCCTATAGTACAACCCAAATAATATCATAATTCTTTTTTTATTTCTTAGCTTCCCCCACAAAACCTCACTGGATGATACATTAGTTATTTTATCTCTGATTACTGCTGTGGTACTCGCCTTAATAAAAAATGAAACCCCCACACCTCCTTCCACCAACTCTGTCCCGCATAAATCACCTGTACCTTGGTCCATTAAGCTGCCAGTCCTGTCCCTCCCTTAGCCATGCTTCCGTAATGGCTATAATATCGCAGTCCCACGTACCTCTCCACGCACTGAGTTCATTGGCCTTACCTGTTAAGCATCTTACATTGAGACAGATGCAATTTAATCCAACAGGCATTCCTTGCTCCCTGTCGTGTTCCTGCCTAGCCTATCTCTGCACTTTACTGTTTGTGATTACGGTATCCCATTCCAGCCTCGCACTTGCAACCCTGCTGTTGAGGATCCCACGCCGTCCCCCACGCCAGTCAATCTAATTGAAACCCTCCCTTGTAGCACTAGAAAACCTGCCAGCCAGGATGTTAGTCCCCTTCCAATTCAGCTACAACCCGTCCTTCCTGAACAGGTCACTTCGGCCCCACAAAAGACCCGAGTGATCTAAAACTCTGAATCCCTCCCTCCTGTACCAAGTATTTCGCCACGCATTCCTCTGCCATGTCCGCCTGTTTGTACCCTCACTAGCACGGAACACTGGAAGTAAATCGGATATTACCACTGTCATGGTCCTGTCTTTTACCCTTTTCCCTCGCTCTCTATAATCACTCTGCATGACCTCATCATTACTTGTACCTGTATCATTTGTACCAATGTGCACAATGACTTCTGGCTGCTCCCCCACTCCGGTGAGAACGTTCTGCAGCCGCTCTGAGACATCCTGGACCTTGGAAGTAGGAGGCTATACATCATCTTGGATTCCCATTTGCAGCCATAGAATCTCTTGACTGATCCCCTCACATATCGAGTCTGAATAATTACTTCTGAAGTTATCCGTCTCGCTTAATCTTCTGACAATGGGATTTCTTCCTGAAACAGTTGGATTTGGCTGAATTGCTTTGCTTCAGACAGTGGGGAGATTCCAATGAATCATCATCAGGAATCCTCCATGAGTCGAAAAGACGACTAGGCTTTTTTTCACTCCCACACAGTGCTGTGTTGAGCGGCAGGGAAACAGAAAAGGAGCAATAGGCTGTTCCTTCACAGGTAGGCTACATTTTCCTATCTGTAAGTTAAATCAGTAACGTTATCAGGTCCCAAACGGGACCGTGTGAGCTCTCCTTGAATATTGTCCGAACTATATGTCTCCATCACACTCTCGAATCCAGGTCAGTGCATTATTGCTGTTGTCAAAGCCCGAATCAATTCATTAACAACAAATGGCCCTACTTGTTTTGAAGATGTGTTAATATGTGCCTGCATAATGTAAACAGAAGCGTTTGATGACTTCACAATATCAGTGTTAAGATGAATATGTTTTATTCTTAAACAAATACAGAAATTTCTGGAAAAGCTCAGCTTGTCTGGCATCAGATATGAAGAGAAATCAGAGTTCAATTTTTCGGTCCAATGACTTTTCCATTGAACCTGATTTATTCTCCCACACAAGAAGATCTATCCATCCAGTATTCACCAACTACACTCTTCTCAAGATGTTATACGGTCAATAAAACATCTCTGATTCTCAGGTCGAACTGTTCTTTCTTCGTAACGTAATGCCTTCATCCCAAGAATGCATAAAGAGGAAAATCTTTGAAAAGTTTCGAAAGCAATTTTGTTTTTATCAGTTAAGCAATTATAACGAAACATAATATATCAGATGTGATCTCAGCAATGCCCTGTACTGATGCAAAAATCATCGCTAAGATCAAACACAACACCCCTTACACGAAACAGAATAATTCCATTTACTTCCAAATCACCAGCTGCATCTTCAGAGTAATTTGATGTGGTTCATGTACTAAGACACACAGATCCCTCTGTACCACTCAGTTCTGCATTCTCCTTGCATTTAAATAATTTTCTGCTGTTTTGTCTTTTCCCCAAAACAGAAAATTCCCATCACTGAAATGTTGTACTTTTTTCTGCTGAAGGTTTGCTCAAAACTGTCCTCTGTCTGTATGCCATTGCTTGATACTCAGCCCCTCCCCCACCTGTATCCCATTGCAGACACTCTGCCCCCCACGTCTGCATCCCATTGCAGACGATCCAAACTGAGCTCCATCCTCTTCATCCAACTCATTGGTGTGGATTGTAATTTGTTGATGACCTCACACAGATCCCAGAAGAATTCCACTAGTTACAGCTTGCCAAAAACAAAATGAGTAATGATCTCTTCTCTGTATTTCTGGATGCTGTCCAAGGCGCCCCTGCTCCTTTGTAACAGCCTGGGTTGGTTATATGACGTCTTCCTGTACTGTGTAATTTACTGACATGATTAACACACTTCAGTCTATTCCTGTCTAACCCCATAGAGGTGCATTATAACCTTCCCCAGATGTATTATCACGATGCTGACTTGCTGAATTGGATCTTTATCTCCCTCTATAACAGCTTGGGGGTGAATTAACAGAACAACGGATGAGGTAGGAGCAGTAGTTGGTCATTCGTCCCTTCCAACTTGCTGCTCAGTTTAGAAACATCATGGTTTGTCTGATTGTAACTGAATACCCCTTTCCTGTCAGTTCCCAATAAACATTGACCCTCCTGTCCATCAATGGTCAGTCAAGGTCAGCCTTGAATATCCTCAATGACCCAGACTTCACTGTTCTCGGGGGATGAGAACGCCATAGATCGCATAATCCAAAGAAGAAAGGAGCAACGTTTTCTCAAATGGAAATGGGAGACCCCTTTATATTAAAACATGTTAACCTCACAGCAAGTCACCTACTCTTTTCAGAAACAAGGGCACAGAAAATAAGAACAAACATATTCCATTCAGCCCCTCAAACGTATCCCATAGTCACATTGACTGTTCAGTCAAGTATTTATCAAACTTAGCTTCTACTGCACCCTTGGAAAATAATCCTGACACCTTAAGGCTACAGAGCATAAGAAATTGGAATTAGGCCATTTGGCCCATCAAGTCTACTTTGCTATGTGATCCTATCGGGTGTGTTTCTCAACACAACTTTCCCGCCTTCTCACTGTAATTCTCGATCGTTGTTTTAATCTAACCTTTGTCTTAAAGACATGGTTGCATCAGTGTCTCTGTATGTGTGTGTGATTGCGTGTGTGTTTCTGTGTATATCTGTTTAATGGCAGGAGACAGGGTGGCGGTGGATGGTTGTTTTTTGAACTGGAAGCCTGTGGGCAGCGATGATCCAGAGGCAAAATTGTTGGGTCCACTTTTGTTTGTCATTTATATAAATGATTTAGATGAGAGTTATAGAAGGTATATTTCGCAAATTTGCTGATGACGTCAAGTTTGGGTGTACAGTGGACAGTGTTTGTATAATGGTGAATAACTGAAGATTACAAAGAGACCTTCATTTAATTTAATCAATGATTCACAGAGATGTACAACAGGGAAACAGACCCTTCAACTCGTTCATGCCATCCGATTATTCTAAATTAATCCACTCCCTTTTGCCAGCATTTGGCCCATGTCCCACTAATCATAAAGCCATCCAGTTGCCTTTTAAATGCTCCAGCCTCCACCAGTTTCTCTGGCAGCTTATTCCACAGAAGCACCTCCTCTGCAGGGAAAAAAAACGTTGTTCTTCATTGTCTTTCAAATATTTCTCTTCCCACCTTAAACCTATGCCTTCTAGTTTTAGACTCTCCTACCTTGGGGGGAAGGAACCTTGACCACTCACCCTATCCATGTCCTTCATAATTTTATAAACCTCTCGAGAGTGTAAATGTGACTCCAATCAAGACGGTTGGCTGCGCTTTAAGCCATCCTGTGTCTATAGTCTCAAATTCAGTACTCGTACCTCTTCCTTCTCCATCAAGGCACGATTCCAAAAAAGTTTAATCAACTTGTTCAGACTTATTATGAAACAGCTCTGTGGGATTTGAAACGAGAAGTTTTGGCGCAGTGATAGGGCCACTACCATCAGTCAGCCTTAGCCCCTAAAACTGCATCATGATGTTCATGTGTGTTTGTTCTTCAGCCTGTTTTAACACGCTGTGACACACTTCCACAGGACATGAATACACATCACCTTCTCCAGAGATAGGGGCAATGCCGCACGTTCATGGACAGGAATCGAATCCAGAGTTTGGGCTCAGAAACGTGGACACCACCCAGTACACAATCCCTAAACCATGCGTAGATTTTGAGTTTATTTTATGTATATGGATTTATTAAATTCTAGTTAACATTACCAAATTACGCAGCAGACATTTCTCATTGAAAAATAAGTACAATTTATTAGCCTCAACTATAGGATATTGAGTGCATTCGCTGTGCCATTGAGATAAACTATGAGCTTGGCTATGAATTCCGTTTTAAATGGCTATTACCAGTAGTCTGCTATGTCAGGGAAATAAATCTTGCAAACACACTCTGCACTATGAAGGATCTCGAGTCGATATCAATACTGAACACCAGAGACGAGGAGAGAGCACAATACTGGGCCCAAAACAACGGTCACTATTTCAAATATCTTCCATGTGGCTTCCCCCTTCCTAAAATCATTCATTGATACAAGACAACTGTTTCCTTTCCAGACACTCCTTACCCACTCTTCCCTCTGCCTGCGCAAGGCAAACCAAGCTCTGTGTCTTTGGGAAAGTCAAGGTTGTTGTTTGTGGACCTACTAGCGAGGAGAGTGTCCTTTTAGTCCGACGGGGGAATGTAGAGGGGGTCGTGTTATCATCCACTGAGCTGATGCGTGGCAGATGGAGTTTAACATGGATAAATGCGAGGTATTGCATTTTGGGAAATCAAACAAGGGGAGGGCTTGTACAATTAATGCTGGGCTTTGGTAGTCATGTAGAGAAGAGGGACCCGGGGCACAGGTATAATTCTTTGAAGTTTGTAATGCAGAGTGTTTAAGGCTACTTCATTGCTCAGACCTTTGAGATTAGAAGTTGAGAAGACATGCTGAGGTTGTGCAGAACATTGATGAAGCCTCTTCTGTTGTACTGTGTGCAATTCTAGTCATTATGTTTTCGGAGGGATATTAATAAGCTGGAGAGGGTTGGGAAGAGATTTACCAGGTTGTTACCATGAACACTTCATTTTCTGCCTCGGGAACCGACAAACACAAGACATGAACATTGAAATGACCAGTTTCCAAGTCAGCCTTACTCACCTAGATCCCAAATCCAACTCTCGGACTCAGGTCCGCCCTCTCGGGAACCTATCTGTTCATGTTCCTTCCCACCGACCGCTCCACACTCCCCATCGACCGATCACTATCACCTCCCACCTTCATCCAAGTATCGCCTACCTTTCTACATCCTCACCTCACCACCCATTTTCTCTCAGCCCTCTTCCCCTTCCCCAGTCATGATAAAGGGTCCTGACTGAAACGGTGACTCACTTGCTCCTCGGTTGTTGGCTGACCAGCCGTGCCTTTTCCACCACCACACTTTATCTACACTGAATTCTCCAGCATCTGCAGGCTCCATTGTCTCTTAGGTACAATTCTCTGTGAACATAATGCCATTGTCTGTTGTAAACGCACATAGTCTAAGGGACATTTTCTTCAAGATCCTGGATGATAGAAGTTCTATCAATGTTTTATTGATATTGTAAAACCTGAGCAGCAGTTACAGGATTTATAAACTTTGATAAACATTGAAGCATATTTATGTTCCGATAAATCTCCAGCATTACTCCCATATCCAAGGCAGATTGAATTGAATTGACCTACCAGCCCCAACATTCGTTCCCTCAGTCACCTTCACATATCCCTTTCAGAATGTGTAAATATTAATCATTATTTTAAATTTTAATAATATAATATTCAATTGAAACGGTTTAACTGCAGCTATTAGTTCAGTGAATGTTATTGATGTCAGTCTTCGTGGATCCTAAATGTGTCACGGGAGGATTTGCCTTTTCTATAAATTAAGGATTCGGTTCAATGTGTTATGCCATTGTATGAGCAGGAGCTCACTGACAGCACTAACAGGGAGCAGCTGCTCCAGAGAGAGGGGGTGGAGAGATCATAATCTCAGAACATAAGACTAGAATGTTCTAACAATGGATCAGAATCTGAGAACATTAGACTGGAATGTTCCATCAATGGATCAGAATCCGAGAACGTTAGACTGGACTGTTCCATCAATGGATCAGAATCCGAGAACATTACACTGGAATGTTCCAATAATGGATCAAAATCTGAGAACATTCGACTGGAATGTTCTAACAATGGACAGGAGTTTATCGAATGGTCTTTACTGGATTTCCCAACCTGGAATATCATTAACATGGTGGATCTATCATGTTCTGCTGGTTATTCAAGCTGGTTACTATCCCGTCCTCGCTATCGTTGGTGTTCCTGGTAAGTCATTATATCTGTTCATTAAGCCAGGTTAAACTGAATTGCGGCTCATATTATTTAAAATTTATAAAGGTGGAATCAACATTTTCAATTCCAATGAAATATTCCAGTTCACCCAAATTATAACGAGCAAATTACTCATGACAGATTACTCACCAATATGCACGGAAGAACCAGACTGTTCTCAAACTCCATAATCCTTCTAGCCCTGCACAGATGTACATGTCCATATCCTCCCCACTCACTAATAATGTCCAATCCCACCATCATGATATCCCCGTCTCCTCCTCAGCCTCAGTGCATCTTCGGAATAAACCATCAATTGTGCCTTTGTTAAATCTGGATACACGTTACCACATCCCTTCTAACCACATGTTAGTTACAGAATAATTGCTCTTGAGTATGTTGAGCTTGTTCACTGCACAGAATCCGTCAGCCAGATAGGTACTGCATGCTACTTAAATCATTGCACACAATCTAGAGGCACAGAATAAAAATCTGTTGATATGTCATGAAGGAAATTGGTGCAATTGAAACTATCATCATTAGTGAGAGAAAGCCCATCTGCTAACTTCAAGTCCTTCAAAGAAATCAATGGGTTATCCTTCCCCAGTCAGGTCTGTGCAAACCCACAACAATGTGTTTTAATCTTTACTTTCCTGTGGAACAGCTGAACCATTCACTCAGTTCAAGATCCGTACAACATGCTCGTCTGGCCAGAGCTGCCCAGATCCCGTGAGGGAGTACAAAAGTAAAGTTAGCTCCCTTCCAGTGCCTGCTTTGCTTATTCCTACACTTCATTTCCATTCAGCTAGGTGACCATTCCTTATTGCAAGTGCAATCTTTCTGACTGAGTCTCTCCCTAAGAGTGATGGTCATCTCCACGGGTACGTCTGGTGATGGTTTTACTGATGTAACAAACTTTCCAATTCCACGTCAGTGGCTGTGCATAGAGAAGGAATTGGTTTTTACATCATAATAAAGAAATGGAGACCGGTAAGTGAGGGAAAGTAATTATTATGATCATCGCTGAGATTGTTGTTGAGGCAGTATTTGGGATAATGTGGATAGATTTTGTCTCCTTTGAAAGGAATGATCTCATTGCAACAGAGGCAGTGGAAAGGAATTCCACCAGAGAAATTCCTGGGCTGATGGTAAAAGAGGAGTGAGTGAAGGTTAATCTGTAGCACTGCCAGAGAATAAGAGGTCATTGCATTGAAAGATAATGGTAATGGACAATCACTCGTTGTGTTCTACACAGACACGGTGAAGGTGATAAATGCCATGGCTTGTTTTTTTTTTTATTTTATCGGGATGCATGATTCTGGATATTTAAGTGCCACTGAGGATAATATCTTCAATCAAATCCTGCCTTGATATCCGGCTCAATCCCTCATACCTGAGCAAATCAGTTAACCCCTTTTGTTAATGTTAATAGCATGGTGTCTGTCTGGAGAGTGTTTTCTTCTCACAGAGAGTAGTGAACGTCAGCAAAGTCAGTGAGAGACACGTATTCTGTGAGCCATCTCTGAAAGAGATATGGGCCAAATATTTACAGTGAGTCTGGATCTACAACATGACCAACAAATGAAACCCCAGTTTTTACTCTCGCACTTTGGTGTCAGGATTTGAAGTGTAACCTAGTTCATTTTCCCAAAAAATGTGAGACACAGAATCACACACGTACAGACACATACACAAATGCGCATGTCTTAAGATGAAAAAGAATAAGGAAAGGTTTCCAGAGTTTCATAGTAGTTGAACTCATACCAAATGGAAAAGTGATAATGTGTCCCAACTGCTATTCTGTCTGTGATATTATTCTACTCAAACAAACTGCAGATATGAGACTTCTTACCGAAACAGTTGGATTTGGCAGAATTTCCTTTATTTCAAGCAGTGGAGCGATTCCCATGAATCTTCAACAGGGAATCCTCCATGTTTAGTAAAGATGACTCAGGGATTTCTTACTCTCGCACTTTGCTGTCAGGAGGGTCAAAGTGATAGAGAGGAAGCAATCGGCTGCGGCCTACGACCATAAGATCATCGGCCGTCGGAACAGAAATTAGACTGATCAGCCCAACTTGTCCGATCCACCATTCAATTATGGCTGACAAGTTTCTTAACCACGTTCTCATGCTTTCTCCCTGTAACCCTTGATCCATTTGATACTCAAGAACCTATCTATCTCTGTCTTAAATATACTCAATGACCGAAAATCCACTGCCTTCTGTGAAAATGAATTCCATGGATTCTCCACTCTCTGGCTGAAGACGTTTCTCCTTATCTCAATTCTAAAAGGTTTTCCCTTTACTCTAAGGCTGTGTCCTTGGGTGTTAGAGTCTCCTACCAATGGAAGTCTTCTCAACATCCACACTGTCTAGACCATTCTGTATTCTGTATGTTTCAATTGGATCCCCCCCCCCCCCCGCCACACATCCTTCTGAACTCCATCAAGAATAGACCCAGAGTCCTCAAAAATTCTCATTTGTTAAGCTTTTCATTCCTTGGACTATTCTCGTGAACCTCATTTGAACCAATTCCAAGGCCAGCACATCCTTTCTGAGATATGGGCTCAAAACAGCACACAATACTCCAAATATGGTCTGACAAGAGCCTTATAGAGCGTCAGAAGTACGTCCCTGCTTTAACATTCAAATCCTTTCAAATAAATGCCATAATTGCATTTGCCTGGCAGTGTAGAACTCCCAGTCTCCTTGCACTCCAGATATTTGACTTTTCTCCCCATTTACAAAGAAGTCCATGTTTGTATTCTTCCTACCAAAGTGCATGTTCTCACAATTCCCCACTTTGTACTAGACCTACCACTTCATTGCCCATTATCCTAACCTGTCCAAATCCTTCCTGTCTGTTCGACATTACCTGTCCCTATACCAATCATCTTCAAATGTAGCCAGAATGCCTTCAGTTCCTTCATCTGGATCGTTAATGCATAAACTTATGGTTCCAACACTGAGACTTATGGAACACCACTTGTCACCGACTGTCAACCTGAGAAGGACACTTTTATCGACATTCTTGGATTCCTGCCAGACAGCCAAACTTCTACCCATGCTGGCACCTTGCCTCTAACACGATGCTGAAAATGTGTTGCTGGAAAAGCGCAGCAGGTCAGGCAGCATCCAAGGAGAAGGAGAATCGACGTTCCGTGCCCGAAACGTCGATTCTCCTGTTCCCTGGATGCTGCCTAACCTGCTGCGCTTTTCCAGCAACACATTTTCAGCTCTGATCTCCAGCATCTGCAGTCCTCACTTTCTCCTCTAACAAAATGCCCCTTGCCTGACTCAGTAGCCTCCTGTCGGCACATTGTCAAAGACCTTCTGGATGTCCAGGTGGATGACGTCCAAGAACTTTCCTTGTTCGAAACTGCTCATTACGGCCTCAAGGTTTTATAGCAGATTTTCCAGACATGACCTCCCCCTGATGAAACCATACTAACTTGGTCCTACTTTACCATCCACCTCCACGTATTCAAAAATCTCATACTTCACAATGGATTCCAGGATCTTACGCACAGCCAAGTTTAGATTAGTCAGTCTGTAAGTTTCCGTATTTTGCTTTACTCCCTTTTTAAACAGGTGTATCACGGTAGCGATTTTCCAGTCCTCTGGGAATCTCCCTGATTCGTGCAACTCCTGAAAGATCACTACCAATGTCGTCAATGTGTTATCAGCTGTCTGCCTTAGAGCTCTGGATTGGAGTCCATCTGGTCCAGGTGATTCACTTACCTTCAAGACCATTCAGTTTTTTTTCCAGTACTTTCTCCTTGGTGATGGCCACTATACCTACCTCTGTCTACTCACTCTTTTCATTTTTTGGGATATCACTCATGTTTTCCACCGTGAAGACTGATACCAAGTAATTATTCAGCTCCTCAACCATTTCCTTGTTCCACACTGCTATCTCTCTTGTGTTAATTTCTTGCGATCAAATGCCAATGTTTGCCTCTCATTTGCCTTTTATGTATCGAAAGAATCTTTTACATTCTTACTTTACATGATTGGCTCACTTACTTTCATATTTAATCTTCTCAATCCTTATTTCTTTTTTCGTTCCTCTCTGTTGATCTTTGCAACTGTTAAGAGATGGCGGTGAAACCCTCTGTTAATTATACCAAACACCCAGGAAAGTTCACCTCACCTCGTAGTCTCTTAGAATATGAGTGACAGACAACTCTCAAATTTCAATATTTAAAGAAAATAATGTGAATTTATTTTTTAAACTCTAAAAGTGAACATTACACAACAACTACTCACAAATTTAGCCCCACACAACTGATTATTATTTGCCTCCAACTCAATAACTATATGCTGTTTCATTAAGACACTTATGAAGTTTACATCAACTTAATTTCAAAACCACACAGCCACTGTTGTCCACTGTGACGTCACTCTTCTGGCTGTTGAATTCCCTGGGCCGTCATATTTCTGTTTACTGTGAATATGTTTCATATGAAAAAATATCTTTGATAGTGAGTATTTCGTAATGTCTTGCAGAGCAAAATGATTGATCCACAGGCTTCTTCCGTCTCGATGGCATCTGTTCTTTCTCCAATTTTCAAGATGTCTGCATTTTTATATCGCCTTACTGGTTCGATGTTGGCAAAATAGTAAATTCAAACTCAATTTGCTTTCAGTGACAGAAAGAGTGAAGGAAAGAGAGTGTTGCATGCAATAGTGAGAGTGGTGGAGCAAGCGCTTTGTTCAGGGCTAGGTGGTATAACAGATATGGCAAAAGTGAGGACTGTAGATGCTGGAAACAAGATTTACATCAAAGTGGTGCTGGAAAAGCACAGCAGGTCAGGCAGCATCCGATGAGCAGGAAAATCGACGTTTCGGGCAAAAGCTCTTCATCAGGAATATAACAGATATACAGTGAGTGTGAGGGACTAGAGACAATACGGAGACACTTGCGCTGGCAGAGCGCGGAAGGTTATTGACGCATGTCCTGTGTTGATGGGCATTTCTTCGGATCCTCTCAGCATCGGGGTGAGCGTCCCAAATGTTTTGTGCACGTCTATCACTAATAACACCACGGACCACATCCCTCAACTTCTTCAGAATCAGTTTCCGTCAATCTTGTAAACAACAAGGAAGAACATACATTCGTGCCTTCCATACCTAAACCAAAACTGTTGTGCAAAGTTTGTGCATCCTATGCTCTAGAAATTAGATATACAAATATTATCAGTGCTGCAGTAGTACTGGATGATCAAAATTGCATCTAAACTGCGTTAACTAAATGATTGCTAATGCTGTGAAAAGTAAATTTCATAAATGTACATGAGGTAGATTGAAGAGTATGTTGTTGATCAAACTGGAGAGCAGGTAATTTCGGGTGTGGTGTTGTGTGGTCACAAGTGCTAATTAATAACCTTGCTCTTAAGTAGCTTTTGAGGAACCGTGACATTAATATGCTGCATTTTACACGGCGTCTGCATGCAATATACATTTTTGAACATTACACTCAAATATCATTGAAGCCCGGGGATGAGAGGGTCAAGTGAATTGTAAAAATACAATAAGACATTTAGTGTGAGCCAAATACTGGTTGTTATTGATAGAAATACTACAATGTCTGAAAAATACATACATATCACTAAATTACAAACATCAAAGAAAGGGAAGGTGACTCAATGATGGTTAATGTAAGAAATTAAAGATTGTGGTAAATCAAAGAAAGCAGTTTCAGGAGATTTCCAGATATTGTGGAAACCTGAACATTCTGAGAGATTTACTTTTCTGAAAATAAGGAAGGAGAAAGTGTAAAGGAAATCAAAAAGAACATGAATACAAACAAACAGGAAACACAAAGACTGCTTACATCTACGATCCATATACGAAAGGAAACAAAAGCGAGGTCAAATGAGGAAATTTGTAAGGTATTAGAGAATTTATTGTGGTGAAAAAGGACAAGGGAAGAGAAACTAACCAGTTACTTCACACCTGTCGTCATGGAGAAAACTCCAGGAAATCTCTGAGGTATAGCAAGTGGTCACATGGGTCTTGTGGAACTAAAGACATAAAGTCAATGCGTATCAGCAACAAAATAGTACTTGAAAGTGAGGCTAGATTGATCATTGCTAAGTCTGATGGGCCAGATGTACTTCACATCAAAATGTCAGAAATAAATCAGCATATTAATTGAGCTGTTGGGTGACTGTATTTTATTTTCCTGTGGATCCTGTAAAGGCTATAAGCCATTGTAGATAACTGGAAGGTAGTAAACATGATCCAAATATATACACAGGCAAGAAGAGATAATGCAGAGGACTGCAAACCAATTAATTTTACATCTGTAGGGAAACAGTTGGAATCTACTAAATAAGATGTGATATTGGGCATTTAGAAATGAACAGCAACATTGCCGAGAATCACTGTTTATTTCTGACAGAGAAATCATACCTGACAAACTTCGGAATTGTTTGAAGTTGTTTCTTGCAGCATAGACAATGCACAACCAGTGGAAGTGGTGTGTTTGGATTTTCAGAAGTCTTTCTGTAAGAACTCACACAGTAAGTTCGTAAATACAGGTTGTGCTGTCCTGCTCTTGGTGGATCTTCATGCTGGCTTCGGCCGAACGCCAATTCCTGGACCAGCCAATTTAGGAGCTATGGCCTCAGCAGTCGCCTGCAGCCCAGACCAGGGCATTCGCAACACAATCGGAGTGACTTGAAGAAGGTGGAAGATCATACACCTGTCAATCGGAGCGTGTTTGTGAAGATTTTGGTTGAGTGCTTCGGGTTTGAAGCAGCCGATGAGTGCTGCATGCACAGCTGTGTGCGAAGGATGGGTCTGACCTCGCTGGCGTGGAACGCTCTGAGTAGTTGGACCGTTCCGTATCACCTGTTCTTTGTGGAGAAGTTTATGAAGAAAAACGCCTTTGACCACAAGTCCATCAGGAAGTGGTCAGCATGTAGTGTCCTTGAGACCCTTCGGGAAAAGGAGAAGGCGGATCCTATCGAGCGGATCCCTGAGCTGTCTGTTAAAGCAATTTGGCAGAATGCCTCATCGCCAGAACTTTCCAACAAGCACCAAGACATGGCTTGGTTGGTGGTGAGAAGGGCTCTGCCTGTGAGATCTTTTATGCATGCCCGGACTCTCCGCCGCACCGCACGCTGCCCTCGAAGCG